>NC_077230.1:299041634-299149134 GCF_027887165.1 Monodelphis domestica
AGCCTTGGATCCAGGAGGACCTGAGTTAAAGGCCCACCTGTGACATTTTTTGATTGTGACCCTGGATAAGTCACTTAATCTCTCAGTGATTCAAGCAACTTCAGAGACAATAAGATGCTGACCAGGTGCTGAACTGAATTATTAAAGGGACTAGATCCTTATACTGCCACACACACACACACACACACACACACACACACACACACACACACACACATACACACATATATGTATATGTATATATATATATACATATACATATATATATATACACACACACTCTCTATATCTAAAAGCCACCTTAAAGATTATCTGCTCTAAGGCTTCCTAACCCTTTTGGTGTCATGGATCTTTCTGGCAAGTTTGATAAATTCTATATACTGATTCTCAGAATAATTTTTAAACACAGAAAATAAAATGCATAGGATTACCAAGGACATCAATTATATTGGAATAACAATTATCAAAATATTTAAAAAAACAAGTTCTCAGATGAAAGTTAAAAATCCCCAATCTTGCCCAACCCAGTAGAATAATAGAATCCCATAATTGCAAAGTATGTGGTGAGGGGAAGGTTTAGATACCATCTAATTTAACCACAGAGTCAAATATCTAAAGAACTGTAAAGGGCAGAGTTTCATATAATCCAACCTCTATCCAAAGCAAGACTCCAGCCTGAAATAAAGTCAACTAGCCATCTTTTAAGGAACTCTAATACCAGGAGAATTTGCTATCATTCAAGATAGCCCATGCAATTTTCAAAAATTATAGAGTTAGAGCCTGTTGATTTTATTCTTAAGTAACTGAGGCTTAAGAACACAGAGATAGTGAGTAGCAGAACTAGGAATTGAATTTATGTACTCTGATTCTAAAGGTGACACTCTATTCTACCATGTGGCCTCTTCAAATCAGCTTCCCTTATCTGTTTCAGACAACTCTGTTAGGATATTTTTATATGTGGTCAAAGTCTTGGACATCTAGGCTGGACAGTAGATAGAAATCTGGGTCTGGAGTCAAGAGGACCCAAATTCAAATCCTTCCTCAGGTACCTCCCAGTTCTATGAACCTGGGCAAGTCATTTAACCTCTTCTTCAATTTCTTCAACCACAAAATGAGCATAAGAATAATACTTCACAGTGTTATGGTGTGATAATTAAATGAAACAATATTTTAAAAGTCCTTAACATAACATCTAGAATATAGTAGGTGTTTACTAAATGCTTCTTTCCTTCCTTCCTACTTTATTTCAACCCATTTCAATTCTGCTCTCTGGAATCTAGAACCAACCTAATGTATCAATTTTACAAATCAGGAAAGCATCTATTATTTTTACTAGAAACAAAATGTTGACATTCAACTGCTAGATTCCAATTAGTACAAATAAAAGATTCCATGAAAGGGCTGCATGTATTAAGAGCTTCACTTTTCAAGGGAAGGGAAATGAAGGAAAAGGATAAGCACTTTTATAATACCTACTATATTCCAGGCACTATGCTAAGCATTTTTTAAAGCAAATATTATCTATTTTTATCCTCACAACCTTGCAAGGTAGGTGCTATTATCCTCTCTAATTCACATCTAAGAAAACTGAGAAAGAGATTGTAACTTGCCCAAAGTCACACAGCTTGTAGATGTGGGAACTGATGTGAACTTCAGTCTTCTAAACTTGAGGCCCAGAATTCAATGCACTGATCCAGTAAAATAGGGCAAATGGTTCCAGTCCAATGGAAATGTACAGTATGAATCTGAATAGTAGGACCATTTCTCCAGAGGATTCATTACTCACAATAATCAAACTAAACCTATCTCTACTTGAAGTTTAGAAGTATAGGTTTCCCTTCCACATCTCAGGGATTGAGGTAAAGTGCCCCTTGATCTGGAAAATGCATTGTAAAATTTTTTGATCTTCCCTTCATACCAGAAAAGAAGTCCAGATTTTTTAATGGGATATTTACAGAACCTTATTATATTTGCATTAAGTATTTGGTCATAGGCTAAATGTAGGTCAATATTAACATTTCTAGTCTTTGTGTATCACTGGTTGGTTTTCATGTTCTTTTTGAAACTTTAACATTTTACTTAACTTTAAAAAAGAAATTGTGTTTATTTTACTAAAAGATACAATATGTTGATATTATACAATACTATACATATATTTTATGTATTTCTGAATTTCTAAACTTTTCCAGTATCATTTTTTTTGCCTTCTTGTGTAGTCTGAGGCATTACTCCACCCAAATTCCCTTTTAATTTCCCATTGAAACCATAATGGGAAAAGTCGAGATGTGGAAGGGATACCTAATACTATCTTCTAATAGGATTGTATTTTCTGACCTAGTTAAGTTATGTCACATCTGGGGAATTGTGTTCAGCTCAGGGAACCATATTTTAGAAAGAATATTGGCAAATAGGAGTGCTTCTTAAGGAGAGTGGTCAGTATGGTGAATGGTCTAAAAACATGCTATATGATCATCAGGTAAAGGAATTAGGAATTTTTAACCTGGAGAAGGCTAAAGGGGAAATACGATAATGTTTTTATTTTTTTTAATAAGGTCAGATTCAATTAGAAGAAAAGGGACAACTGTTTTGGATTCAGAGGAACTGGATTCAAATACTATTTCTGTCTCTATAACCTAGGGGAAATCATTTAATCTCTCTGTGTCTCAGTATTCTCAATCATGTAATGAGGGGGTTCAACAAGATGATGCCTAAGGTCTCTTTCCACTCCAAATCTACCATCTGTAAACTAATAAAAGAGAATACCTAAAAAGGAAAAGCCACTAGAAAAAAAGGTTTTAATTTCCATACTTGTCATGTTGTAAAAGAAAACACGTATCAAACATACAAGAAAAAAATCATGAAGGAACTAGAAGTGAAGAGTGATATGCTTCAATCTGTATTCAGTGTCCATCAGATCCTTCTATGGTAGTGGATAGCCTTTTACTACAGGAGTCCCTTGGAATTGTTTTGGATCCAATTGCTGATAATAGTTAATTCATTCACAGTTGGATCATTGTACAATATTGCTGTTACTGTATACAATATTCTCCTAGTTCTGTACACTTCATTTGCATCAGTTCATATAAGTCTTTCTAGATTTTTCTAAATTTGTCCTGTTCATCATTTCTTATGGCTCAATAGTATTCCATTACAGTCACATACCACAACTTATTCAGCCATTCCCCAATTGATGGACATCCCTTCAGTTTCCAGTTCTTTACCACCACAAAAAGAACTGCTATAAATATTTTTGTACAAATACGTCCTTGTCTCTTTCCTTTGATCTTTTTGGGTTATAGACATAGTGGTATTGCGGTCAAAAGGTAGGCACAGTTTTATAGTTCTTTCAGAGTGGTCATTGAAATCTTTTTTTACTTTAATTTTAAAAACTAACTGACAGATTCTGGCAATACTCGGAAGTAATCTAAGTACTAAAAATAACAGTAAACTTGAAAACAAATTAAAATTATAGGATATGGGGCAGATAGGTGGCAGAGTAGGTAGAATGACAGGCCTGGTGTTGGGAAGACCTGGGTTCAAATTTTAACTCAGACACTTCCTCGCTGTGTGACCCTGGGCAAGTCACTTAGCCCCAGTTGCCTAGTTTGTATCCCTCTTTTGCCTTGGAAGTAAAACTTAGTATCGATTCTAAAACAGAAAGTAAGAGTTAAAAAAAAATTCCAAGATCTGATATTTCTAAAGTGTGTGACCTTAGACAAGTCATTTAACTTCTCTTCTAAAAAATAAAGGGGTTAGGTTTGACAATATCTAAATTCCCTTTCTCAACTGGTAAATGGGGCAGTGGATAGAGCACTGGTCTGGAATCAAGAAGACTCATCTTTTTGAGTTAAAATCCAACCTCAGACACTTATTAACTCTGTAACTCTGGGCAAGTCACTTAAGCCTGTTTGCCTCAACTTCCTAACCTGTAAAATGAGCTAGAGAAGGAAATACCAAACTATTCCCATATCTTTATCAAGAAAACCCCAAAAGGGATCACGAAGAATCAGACAGAACTGAAAAATGACTAGAGAAAAAAATTCCCTTTCAATTACAAAACTTGAGATAAAGGTTAAAGACAAGAAATATTCAAATTTGTGGCCTTCTGTGAATCAAGTCACTAAATGATTAGTCAAATCATTTTAGGACTATAGTTCAGTCAACCATTATTCAATCCAAAAGCACTTTTAAGATGCTACTATGAGCCAGGCACTGTGTTTGACACAGGAGATAAACAGTGAATCAGTCAGGTAGCAATTATTTATTTGTTTTGTTTTGTTTTTTAAAACCCTTACCTTCCATCTTAGAATCAATACTGTATATTGGTTCCAAGGCAGAAGGACAGTAAGTGCTAGGCAATGGGGGTTAAATGACTTGCCCAGGTCACTTAGCTAAGAAGTGTCTGAGGTCAAATTTGAACTCAGAACTTCCCAACTCCAGGCCTAGTTCTCTATCCACTGAACCACCTGACAATTGTTGGTACATATTTATTAAGGATCTACCATGTGCTGAACACTTTGTTGAGCACTAGACAAAAAAAAGCAAAAACAATTTCTGTTCTCCAGGAATCTACATTTTAACAGAGGAAACAACATGCAAAAAACTGTGTACAAAGAAAATGTATACATGTCAGAAAGGCCCTAAACTCAAGAGGAAAAATGATAAAAATCCAAAATGGAGACATCACCTATATGGTTTACATTCTACTGATTGTTTAAATTTAATTTTATTGATTAAGAAAATTTTTCCATGGTTATATGATTCATGTTCTTTCCCTCTTCTTCTCCCATCCCCTCCCCATAGCCAATGAGCAATTTCACTTTTTTACATGTGTCATTGATCAAGACCTATTTCCATATTATTAATATTTGCACTAGAGTGACCATGTGATCAAGCAATTGTTTTTCTTCTGTGTTTCTACTCCCACAGTTCTTTCTCTGAATGTGGATAGTGTTCTTTCTCATGAGTCCCCCAGTGTTGTCCTGAATCATTGCATTGCTGCTAGAAGAGAAGTCCATTACATTCACTTGTACCACAGTGTATCAGTCTCTGTGTACAATGTTCTCCTGGTTCTGCTCCTTTCACTCTGCATCAACTCCTGGAGGTTGTTCCAGTTCCCATGGAATTCCTCCGGTTCATCATTCCTTTGGGCACAATAGTATTCCATCACCAACATATACCACAATGTGTTCAGCCATTCCCCAATTGAAGGGCATCCCCTCATTTTCCAATTTTTTGCCACCACAAAGAGCGTGACTATAAGTATTTTTGCCCAAGGTCCCTATGATCTCTTTGGGGTATAAACCCAGCAGTGGTATGGCTGGATCAAAGGGCAGACAGTCTTTTAGTGCCCTTTGGACATAGTTTCAAATTATTATCCAGAAACGGTTGGATCAATTCACAACTCCACCAGCAATGCATTAATGTCCCAATTTTGCCACATCCCCTCCAACATTTATGACTTTCCTTTGTTGTCAGGTTAGTCAATCTGCTGGCTGTGAGGTGGTACCTCAGAGTTGTTTTGATTTGTATTTCTCTAATTATAAGAGATTTAGAACACTTTTTCATGTGCATATTGAGAGTTTTGATTTCTTTATCTGAAAATTGCCTATTCATGTCCCTTGCCCATTTACCAATTGGGGAATGGCTTGCTTTTTTGCACAATTAATTTAGCTCCTTATATATTTGACCTTTGTCAGAGGTTTTTATTATAAAGATTTTTTCTCAATTTGGTGCTTCCCTTCTAATTTTGGTTGCATTGGTTTTATTTGTACGAAACCTTTTTAATTTAATGTAATAAAAATTATTTATTTTATATTTTGTAATTTTTTCTAACTCTTCCTTGGTCTTGAAATCTTTCCTTTCCCAAAGATCTGACAGGTATACTATTATGTTCACCTAATTTACTTATAGTTTCCTTCTTTATGGTTAAGTCACTCACCCATTCTGATTTTATCTTGGTGTAGGGTGTGAGATGCTGGTCTAAACCTCATCTCTCCCATACTGTTTTCCAATTTTCCCAGCAGTTTTTGTCAAATGGTAGATTTTTGTCCCCCAAACTGGGCTCTTTGGGTTTATCATACCCTGTCTTGCTGAGGTCATTTACCCCAAGTCTATTCCACTGATCCTCCCTTCTGTCTCTTACCATATTATTTTGATGAACACCTCTTTATACTACAGTTTAAGCTCTGGTACGGCTAGGCCCCAATCTACATTTTTTTTCATTATTTCCCTTGATATTATTGATCTTTTGTTCTTCCAAATGAACTTTGTTATAGTTTTTTTCTAATTCAGTAAGAAAGTTTCTTAGTGGTTTGATAGGTATGGCACTAAATAAGTAAATTAATTTGGGTAGGATTGTCATTTCTATTATGTTAGCTCATCCTACCCATGAGCAATTAATGTTTTTCCAATTGTTTAGATCTAGTTTTAATTGTGTGGAAAAATGTTTTGTAGTTATGTTCATATAATTCCTGTGGTTGTCTTGGCAGGTAGATTCCTAAGTATTTTATATTGTCTAGGGTGGTTTTAAATGGAATTTCTCTTTCTAGCTCCTGCTGCTGAAATGTGTTGGAAATATATAGAAATGCTGATGATTTATGTGGGTTTATTTTGTATCCTGTGACTTTGCTAAAGTTGTTGATTATTTCCACTAGCTTCTTAGTTGATTCTCCAGGATTCTTTAAGTAGACCATCATATCATCTGCAAAGAGTGATAACTTGGTCTCCTCATTTCCTATTTTAATACCTTCAATTTCTTTTTCTTCTCTAATTGCTGCTGCTAGTGTTTCTTGTACCATGTTAAATAATAGAGGTGATAATGGGCATCCTTGTTTCACTCCTGATCTTATTGGGAAGGCTTCTAGTTTATCCCCATTGCAGATGATGCTTGTTGATAGTTTTAGATATATACTGTTTATTATTTTTAGTAAAGGCCCTTCTATTCCTATACTTTCTAGTGTTTTCAATAGAAATAAGTGTTATATTTTGTCAAAGGCTTTTTCTGTATCTATTGAGATAATCATGTGATTTTTGTTGGTTTGCTTGTTAATATCATCAATTATATGCATGGTTTTCCTAATATTGAACCATCCTTGCATTCCTGGTATAAATCCCACCTGATTATAATGAATAACTCTCATGATCATTTGCTAGAATATTTTTGCTAGTATTCTATTTAAGATTTTTGCATCTATATTCATTAAGGTGATTTCTCTGTTTTTGATCTGCCTGGCTTTGGAATTAGTACCATATTTGTGTTGTAAAAGGAATTTGGTAGAACTCCTTCTTTGCTTATTATGTCAAATAGTTTGTATAATATTGGGATTAGTTGTTCTTTAATTGTTTGATAGTTACATTCTGTTGAAATGCTATGATATGTCAATAAAGTGGGGGAGGATGGTACTACAATTGTTTGTCCAGTTGTTTTCAGTCTGTCCAACTCTTTATCATCCCATTTTTGGGTTTTCTTGTCAAAGAACCTGGAGCAGTTTATAATTTCCTTCTCCAGCTCATTTTTCAGATGAGGAAACTGAGGCAAATAGGGTTCAGTAACTTGCCCAGGGTCACAAAGCTAGTAAGAGTCTGAGGCCCAATTTGAACTCAGGAAGATGGGTTCTCCAGACTCCAGGTCCAGTATTCTATCCACTACCCTACATCTAGCTACCCTGACATTAACAATTAGCTAATCACAAATCCTTTCAAGAACTCCTGGGGGGATTAAGGAGATACCTGAAGATGGGAATAGGCCCAGCATGGTGCTTGTTTTAAAAGAACAGTGAAGTAACCATTACAAACTATAACTATCCTCAGAAGCTCACATTTATGTAAAACTTTCCACTTTCTACACATTATCTCACTTGATCCTCACCACAACCCTATGAGGTAGATACTATTATTATCTTCATTTTAGAGATAAGAAAACCGAGACTCAAAGAAATCAAGAGCCTTGCCCAGAGGTATACAGTTGCTAAATGTCTGAGGTGGAATTTGAAAATAGATCTTTTCTAACTTCAAGCCTACGGCTTTATCCACTTCTGTATTGCCTAATGCGGACCTGTGGTTAATAGGAAAGAAGAGATTGTTCTTGCCCTTAAGAAGCTTTGAATCTCTAATAAGGACAGAAAAGTGAAGAACTGTGAGTAGCAGCATAATCAAGGGCTAGACTCTATTATATAGATTACAAGTGTTTTTAAAAATTGAGAAACTAAAGATCAATGTCAGCTAAAGTAAGCAAGGAAAAGGAAGGTGAGATTGGAGGTGGACATTGACGGCTGAGTAGAAATTTGGATAAATCAAATCACGGAGAGGGAAATGAACCTGACATGTGTAAACAAGAACACCGTTATTGGAACAGAGTTCTTATTGCAAGCTTAAATTTTATGCATCAAAAATTAAAGGAGAAAAAAATAATTGCCATTTGCAAATACCTTGGAGAGGAGAAGACAGTGGACAATCAGTGTGATTTTATAAACATCAAGTCAAACAGGTGAATTTTTTTTGTAACATGGCAAACTTTAATAACAGTTTCCAACATCAAAAAGCTTTTAGTTTTTAAGTTCTCTACTGTGTCCCTTTCCCCAACCCCATCTCCTTGTTTTTTTCATATTAATTTGTAGTTTTATAAATCAATATGTGCATGATTCCTCCCCCCCCCTTCCCTCTTTCAGCAGTTGAATCTTATCTCTTCCATGTACAGAATGACTTGACTAAAGAAAAAAAGAATTTAAGAGATGGGATCTACTTTGACTTCAATAAAAGTCTTGATCGTGTCTCTCTTATGTAACTGAACACTCAAACTGGGAAATTTGAGTTCATATTTGTCCTCTGACATTTAACCTTCCTCAGCCTTAGTTTCCTCCTTTGTAAAATGAGGATAATAATAACTACCTCTTAGAGTTGTGAGGACAAAATGAAGCAATATTTGTAAAGCACTTTGCAAATCTTTAAGTGCTACATAAATGTTACCTAATTATTATTATTTTCATTAGATTGTGAGCTCCTTGGGGGCAGGAACTATCTTTTCCCTTTCTTTGCATCTCAGTGCTTATCAACTATTATTATTACTACTAACACTACTAATATTACAGCAAAAGTTACCACCACCACCAGTGTTCCTACTACAACTATTATTATTATAACAACAAAAGCCACTACTACCACCACCACCACTACTACTACTTTTCTAAGCACAGATGTGACCAGCTCACTTCCATATTCAAAAAATTCTATTGGCTCCCTACTATCCACAGATTCCTCTGTGTAAAAATTCAGAATATGGCTCCAACCAGCCTTTTCAGGTTTATTCTACATTATTCCCCACACTCCTTCTATGGTCCATCCAAAATTGCCTTGTTGCTTTTCCTCATATGTTACTCCATCTTCTTTTTGTGTCCTTGCATTCCTTTGTGACTGGCAAACATTCCTCCTCACCTCTTGGACCCCCTAGTTTGCTTCCAAGTTCAACTCATGTACCACGTTCTATCTAAAACCTTTCCCGGTTGCACCCCACTGCTGATGCCTTCCCTCAAAAATCACCTCATATGTATTGTATATTCTTGTATATACATATTATTTCCCTTGATAGAATGTTGGCAGGGATGATCAAATTTTGGTCTTTGTATCCAATAATGCCTGGCACACAATAAATGCTTAAGAAATGTTTTTTTAGGCATAAGTGATAACATTTGTACAACCCAGTGGAAGTGCTTACTGGATCCAGGAAGGGGGAAGGAAGAGGGCAGGGAAAGAAAATGAAATCTGTAAACACAGGAAAAAATTTTTAAATAAAAACAATTTTAAATAAATAGTTATTAATTAATGGACTGACAAAAGAAGGCAGTCCAGAAACTGAAACAATCAGCAAAGCAATATTATAAAGTTCTAACATTGATTATGCTAGCTGTGATGAAGATGTCATAGGATCAGAGATATCTGCTACTCAGAAGCAAATTAAATTTCTATTCCACTCCTCTACTGTCCAGGTTCTGTGCTATTCTTGACCTTCAAAACTGAACTTTGTGCATTGACTCCAATAATGCTAGAAAGTGTTCTAGACCTGGGCAGAGTTGGCACACACTACAGTACATGCAACTTGGTCTCACTGATGGATTCACTAGTTTCTTCTTTAATCTCTTCCTTAGATCTGCCATGTTTAGGCTTTACTAAAGGCTTGTGATTCCTAAAGCCTGAGAGATTTCCCCAAAGCCAAGGTTGAAGTCTTGAACATAGACATGTCCTGGTGTACTATTATAATTTATAAAGAAAAATTAGGAAGAAAAAATTCTTTCCAGGAGTGAAACTAAGAAACCCAAACACTTGATCTAGACCTATAAAAAGACGAAGGTAGGAGGAGTGTAGAGGTCCGCCAAGCACATCAGTGACCTGGAAACTGAAAATTAGGGAATGGATAGAATAAATGTAACATGGAAATAATAATGGACCTTACAGTATTGCCCTGAGGATCAAATGAGATAATATAGATAAAATGTTTTGCCAAATAATAGCTAACAGTTATATAGTACTTGTCTAGGCACTTAACAACTATTATCGCATTTGATTGCCCTCAATAACCCTGTGAGGTAGGTTCTATTATTCCTATATATTCTTTAATGGAGCAGCTAAGTGGCACTGTGGACAGAGTGCTGGACTTACAGTCAGAAACACTTGAGTTCAAATCCAGCCTTAGACACTTAAAAGCTGGGTGATCTTGGGCAAGGCATATAACCTGCTTGCCTCAGTTTCCTTGTTTATGAAATTGGAATAATAGCATCTATCTCACAGGGTTATTAAGAGGATCAAATGATATAATAATTGTAAAGTGCCTGACATATAGCAAACACTATATAAATGTTAGCTATTTTTATTTGCAAAGTACATTATATGTGTTATCTCATTTGATCCTCCAAACAGTCCTGTTAAAGTGTGTTATTATCCCCATTTTACAGATGAGGAAACTGAGCCTGAAAGATGGTAAGTGATTTGCTCAGAATCTCAGAACTAAGTAAGTACCTGAGGTTGGATTAGAACTCAGATCTTCCTGACTCTGGGAAAGCTAGGCAGCACAGTGGATATAGTGCCAGACCTGGAGTCAGGGAATGTCTGGTCCAACATCTCTCATTTTACAAATGTGTCTTTTGTCAAAGCCATGAAGACTAACTTCAGTTTCTTTATTAACAGAGTTTCTAGACTTCTAGATCTTAAAAATGCTATAAACTGGAGAGGCCAAAGAGTTATTCCAACAAGTCATTGAATCCATACACTCACCACACAGTCATTTTATCATCATATATTTTCTCAAAAAGTGGATTCATAACTATTGTTATGTGTAAGCCTGAAAAAATTTGGGTTTTAAAAAAGTCTTTACCACCAGATCTCCTGGCACGAGCCTGTAATCCCAGCTATCAGGGAGGCTAAGGCTGGTGCTTGTCTTAAATTCAAGAGTTCTGAGTTTCTGTATGTGACACCGATGCAGGTATCTACATCAAATCTGGCAGTAATATGGTGAGCCTCTGGGAGCAGGGGAAGGATGGGAGTAGACACCAAGTTGCCAAAGGACTGGGAATTGGCCTCTGAGTAGTCCCTGTGCTTCCAGCCTATGGAAGATGGGGAGACGTATTCTTAAAAAAAAAAAAAAAAGGTCCTTATATTGAAAAAAAAGATTGAGAATCACTGCTATGAAAGAGTATACTTGGATTGCAGAAGGGAATTTAACAAATAGTACCGTGTTGACTGAGAACAAGAGGCCAAAGAATAGTGATTTGTGAATGGATCTAGGTCAACCTGAAAAGAGAACTCTTGGGAAAAGTCTTCCTTGGTCTATTCTGAAAGAAATTCCTATAAGTGACTTGAATGAAGCTTTTTATAGCATATTTATCACATCTGTTGATGGGATAAAGCTAGAAGGAATAATTAATATATCAGATGACAAAACTAAGATTCAAAAAGTTCTTGGCAAGCAAATATGATGGACAAAATCTATTCTATTACCCAATTACAGGGTGGGAAATTTTAGCTTTGACAGCGGTTTGTATGAAAAGGCCTTGAGATTTTAATGGACCACAAACTAAATATGTAAAATAAAATGAATCAGAAAAGCTAATCTAATCTTGGAATGCATTAAGGGAAGTATAATGATGGACACAAGGATTTACTGATATGGCACTGAGAGTCCAGGGTTATCAGCAGACCAATGATGAGGAATCTAAATTGGGCTTTAGTAGGAAGCCCAAGTATATAGGAATTACATAAAGAAAAAAGTTCTTCCTTGTGATGGGGAGAGGACTGAATAGAGCACCCATCAGTCAATAAACATTATTAAGTACCTACTATGTGCCAGGCAATGTGTTCATTACTGGGGATGGAAAGAAAGGCAAAAAAGACAGTTTTAACTCTCAAGGAAATTACAGAAAATTTGTGGGGAAAATGTGGTTTAGATATTGAGGCCTCAGATCTACCGAAAATCCCTAAAGGAAAAGGCATACAGGATAGACCAATGAATTCACTGGTCTAGGGAAATCCCAGCTAAGGAAACTACCTTTACCATCACAGTGAAGCATCTTCTCTTCAACTTCTACTCTTAAAGAATTGCCTAGAGTACTAAGAAGTTAAGTAACTTGCCTAGAATCACAAATTCAGCACACTTATACAAGGAGAGACTAGAACCTAGGTCTTATTCACTTAGTCACTGGCTCAAGATAAGCTGCACTGTTACTAAGCTGTTCATTAAATTAAAACTCCCCTAATTATAATATGAATTAATTATTTGGAAGTTTGCTCTTTGGATATTTGTTCCTCACATTTCAGTTGTAATGTAGGCTTGGAAAAAGCAGAATATAAAATCCCCAGAATATTTCAATTTCTAGGTTTTCTCTTTAACTGACTGTCTTCCAAAAGATGTGGAATATTTGTTTAGTGACCTAGCTGGTTGCCATCTGCAAAAAGATGCAAAGAGCAAAGACTATTGGGAAAGTTTTTGAGCTGGCCTTTCATGCCTAGATTAGTCTGCAGTGATGACCCAACTAGCAATTTGCTACAAATTTGACAATGAAAAGATTAGTAAATAAATGCCCCAGAAACAAAAAATATTTCCATAAACATTGTTCTTTCTTTGGTGTTTTTTCAATCTTCCCAATTGTGAATGAATGAAAAAATAAATAATTTATTAAGCTTGATTACTATGTACCAAGCACTGGCAATGCAAAGAGAAAAGTAAGGTAGTCCCATCACTCAAGGAGCTCACAGTCTAATAATTGAGCTTTAACTCATTTGTCATATGAAGGGAAATAAGCAGTTATAGAGAAACATTTTCTGAAGTAGAGAGACAACATATTTTGGAAATGTGGAATTTATTAGTCACAGAAATGGTCTTTTCAAGAAATCTTTTAACATTCCATCTCACAGAGGCTCGTGTGTGAAACAATGGATTCTGAGGGCCCCAAATATCAGTTAAATCCCCACAAAATCTTAAAACAATTATGTTTAAGACCTGAAATTTATTTAAAATTCATTGATGTTGAATGTAATGAACTTCTCTACCAGCAGCAATGCAATGATCCAGGATGATCTGAGGGACTTATGAGAAAGAACATTATCTACATCCAGAGAAAGAACTGTGGGAGTAGAAACACAGAAGAAAAATATATGATTGATCACAGGTTCAATGGGAATATGATTGGAATTTTTATTTTAAATGATCACTCTATTGCAAATATCAATAATATGGAAATTGTTTTTGAAAAATGATACATATATAACATGGTGGAATTGCTTGTTGGCTACAGGAGAGGAGTGGGATGAGGAGAAGGAAAAAACATGAATCATGTAACCATGGAAAACTATTCTAAATTAATTAAAAATAAAAATAAATAAAATGCATTTAAGGTTCACCACAACACTGTCTGCAGGACTAATAGATATTATCACCCCCATTTTAGAGATAAAGGAACTAAGACTCAGAGAGAATAAATAAGTGACTTACTCATGTCTATACAGCTAATAATTACTGCAGGTAAGATCAGAACCCAACCTTGGCCTCGGCCAGGTTTTTTGTTTGTTTGTTTGTTTTTTGTTTGTATTGCCCACTTTTTCTAAAAACCATTTAATTGATTTGTTTGTTACATTAAAATTCCCAGGTATCTCCCTCTCTCCCTTCCCTGCACTGAAAAAGGTATCATTTGACCAAAAAAAAAAAATATATATATATATATATAAAACTATGTCTTCCTTATTTCTATTTATCAGTTCCTTCTCTGGAGGAGGACATATACTTCTTCAAACAATGTTTCTGTTGCTATATATAATATTTTCCTGGTTCTGCTCATTTTACTCTTTTTTTTTTTAAAAAAAAAAACCTTTCCCTTCCATCTTAGAATTGATACTGTGCATTGGTTCCAAGGCAGACAAGCCATAAAGGCTAGACAATAGGGATTAGGTGACTTGCCCAGGGTCACAAAGATACGAAGTGTCTGAGGTCAAATTCAAATCTAGGACCTCTCATCTTCCAGCCTTACTCTCAATCCAATGAGCCACCCAGGTGCCCCTTCATTTCACTCTTCGTAATTTCACATAGGTCTTCTACCCCCTTCCTATGAGTTTTGAAGGTTTCAGAAAATGTTAGATCTCTCATCTTCCATTAATATCCTAAACTCATTCCTAGATCAGCTGATAGCAGCATCTTCATATGGAGACAGGACAGATGAACTCAAATTTACCATGTTGAAGAGGAACTTCCCAAGTAACACACAACCTAGAAAAGGGCTTCTAGCAACTAATAGCTTTGAATTCCCCTTTTGCCACCTGTCTGTCAATCCACAAGTATTTATTAAGTGCCTACTACGTGCCAAGCCCTATATAAATGTGTTCCCTAAACTTGAGCCCACTTTGTCTTGGATTCTATGTCTACTTTTTTTTACAGAAAGTGTGTCAGACTTGGGGTCAGTTTGTAACAACTTTCTTATGGTATCACCTTGGTAAATACACTTCTCTAAAAGCAACTTAGCTTGACTGAACTATCTCTTAAGTTCTCTAAACTGTCTCTCAACTGAAAATTTTGGATGGCAGCATACCATTGGTGGCTCTAATCTATAGCATTAAGAGAACTTCCCCTGAGGAGTCAGGAGCTCTCCTGAGAGAAATGTTGCCAAGTTCTGGGAACTCTATTTGCTAGTAAGAGTTGAGATAAATATTCTTAGAGCTTTTGAGGGCTGCAGTAGCTTCAAGACAGTCTCTGTGTCCTCTCTAGAATTATATTCTAGAAGTTTCATGTTTCCCCTAGGCACTGCAGTTGTGGCTATATATCTGTGTGTCATTCTTAAATGCCTTCAAGAATTCCTGTGTGCATAGGGTCTTGCGGTACTCTTTCTTATTTATTTATTTGTTTGTTTAATTAATTAATTAGTTTAGAATATTTTTCCATGGTTACATGCTTCATGTTCTTTCCCTCCCCTTCTCTCTCCCCGCCTCCTGGAGCCAATGAGCAATTCCATTGGGTTTTATATGTATCATTGTTCAAAACATATTTCCATATTATTAATATTTGCACGAGGGTGATCTTTTAGAGTACTTCCCCAGTCACATCCCCATCGACCCATGTGATCAAGTAGTTGTTGTTTTTCTTCTGTGTTTCTGCTCCCACAGTTCTTCCTTTGGATATAGATAGTGTTCTTTCTCATAAGTCCCTCAGAATTGTCCTGGATCATTGCATTGCTGCTAGTAGAGAAGTCCAATTACATTCGATTATTTCTGCACTCTTTCAATAGGAGTTTTTACCTGTTTGTCCAATAAGGAATAAACAAAACCTGAGCAACACGAATGACTTCACTACCCCCATGTGCCTTCATCCCTGGCAACTTTAAGGTGATCTACATTCTTGAAGTAATAATCAATTCCCCTCAGATACTTCACCTCCGTTAAAAAAGGGAAAAGAAAAGCTCTCGACCAAGTTAGAAAGGAATGGTATAAACAAAGCAGCCTTTTTCCCTCCCCATGAACTGTGTATATAATTACATGAATAATGTTGAATATAACCCATATGCTGAAGGGGGGGGTGACAAAAAAACAAACGGCAAAAATAACTACTGTGAATTCAAACTGCAAATGAATGAAGTCAGCCTCATTCATAAATGTCATATGAAGGTTTGGTTAAAAAGGGGAGTCTGTCATTCCAGGGACAGCAGCTGTTGTTGTGTTGAACAAAATGGATACAAATGGGTATTATTTTAAAGTGAAATGCTTAATTTCAGGCCTAACAAGCACACTGTCCTCTCTGTAACCCTATGTCATACAAGCCATGATCTCCAGTAGAGGGCTTGATTGCACAGGAAATCAAATTCACTAGCAGCGCCTACCCAACCCACAAACACATTGGCAATGTTTGAGTTACTATGGCAATGGCAAAATAGGAAGGCCTTTTCTTCTTTCCCCCATCTCTGCATGCAGCCGCAGGCTGCTCCTGAATAGACCACATCTGCAAAAAGTTTTAACACGGTACTCAGATAAAGAAAAGGATCCCCAAAATGGGCACTGACCCGTCTCAAAAAATGTTGCAAATTTTACATACAAGAATTGGGGAGCTGGGCCACTTTGCACAGGTTATGTCATAATGCAAACAAAAAGGGATAAAAGCAGATGAAGGCTTTTTGCTGTCAAATATCGAGAGGAGGGGGAAAGCGGGAGTAAATGACAGCTTTAATGCAGATGTAAGGAGAAAAGTCAAAGATGGGTGACAGAAAGTTACTGGTCAATGAATAAGGGAGAAATTTCAAACACAAAAAAAGCAGACAAAAGGGTAAAATACAATAAAATCTATCCATAGAGATTTACTGAGAAAACCCCCCGAAAGCATATTTAGAAAATCTCAGAACTCTGAAACCCTGTGAAACCAACACATGCTTCTTTTAGAATGGCCCATTTTAGACTTTTAACAGCCCCACCACTGACTATCACAATGTGAGCCTGCTGGCTGCCTGAGGAGGCTTTCCCAGCAAAGGGGTGCACCCCTGGGAACCATATGTTTTGCTGTTCAAATTTAGACACAGAAAATGTCCAGTTGATGTTTTAGCTGATTTAAAGAAAAAAGAAGATAAAAGTCAGGTATATACTCTCAGGAGATAATCTCTTGTGCTGGACTTGGATGGCCTTATGCTGGCTCTTAGAGTGTTTTGCAAAGTTCAACACATGGTTATATTTTGAGGTCTTTCAGGGTGATGGTGGATACTTATTATCTCCAGATTCCTTACAATAAATATGACTTAACTAGAAGATGGAGTTGACTTTAGGCTTTTGGTTTCATTGCCCTTCTGCAGTTCATGGGCCTGGATGACATCTACACTCGTCCTATGACTGCAAAAGGGACATCATCTGCCCTCACTCCCCCAATTACTCCTTCACTTCACCTGCTTCAATGCTGCCTCACTTTTCTGTACTAAACCTAGGAGTAGTTATGCTTCATTCCATCTTGCTAACTGAATATGTCAGGAGAGAGAGAGAGAGAGAGAGAGAGAGAGAGAGAGAGAGAGAGAGAGAGAGAGAGAGAGAGAGAGAGAGAGAGAGAAGAAGAAGAAGAAGAAGAAGAAGAAGAAGAAGAAGAAGAAGAAGAAGAAGAAGAAGAAGAAGAAGAAGAAGAAGAAGAAGAAGAAGAAGAAGAAGAGAGGGTATAAGGAAAAGAGAAAGAAAGAAAGAAAGAAAGAAAGAAAGAAAGAAAGAAAGAAAGAAAGAAAGAAAGAAAGAAAGAAAGAAAGAAAGAAAGAAAGAAAGAAAGAAAGAAAGAAAGAAAGAAAGAAAGAAAGAAAGAAAGAAAAGAGAGAAAAGAAAGGGAAGGAATGAAAGAAAGAAAGAAAAGAGAGAAAAGAAAGGGAAGGAATGAAAGAAAGAAAGAAAGAAAGAAAGAAAGAAAGAAAGAAAGAAAGAAAGAAAGAAAGAAAGAAAGAAAGAAAGAAAGAAAGAATCCTGAAATTAATCTTCTTTTAATTTAAAGAAAACTATCCTGTGAAGATGATTCTAAAAAAAAAAGACAGGGAATATAGAGGACTAAAAAGTTGCCATTTGAAAGAGTTGAAATTTCGAGGGCAGAATTCTTTTATAAATACCATGAATCAGTCACAAAAAGTCCTTAGGGCTAAAAGAAGTCCAGGGTCCAGTAAAACTGACACTACATTTCACATTCATTGGCTGTTGTTCTTTTGGGGGCGTTTTAGTATGAAGAGAAAGAGACAATAGAAGACAATGGTTCTACCTTATCAAAGTTCATTCATGCAGCTATTTCAAATACTTTTAACTGCTTGTCAATAGGTCTTGCAAGGCTCTGAGATTCTAAACATTCTGTCACATTTGTGTACTAACCACTTAAAGTTCGGCTAAAGCTTTGTGACCTGGACTGACTCTCCTTTATGTGGGTCAAAATGCAAGGCAAAGCCATTGTGTGGGACGGCCTTCATTAAATTCATTGATTTGACCTGTATTTTAAAGACCAAAAGTCAAATGGAATGGGAAGTTAAAGTTCCCATACAAAATCTTCCCTTGAGTACTTTTCGGCCTCCTTGAACTATCTGGCATTTAAGTAAAGGGCATCTTAAGACTGTTTGAAGTCAGTCTGGGAGACAGAAACAGTTTCATTCAAATGTCTTTTGGTGAATGGTTTATTAAGAACAATGTCTACATGTAGTTATACATACATTCCTATATCTAATACATATATTTTTATACTTAAGGTAGAGGAGCAGACACAAAGTTTGAAAGAAGGCTATTGTCTTGACCTTGATTTTCTTCCCAGAAGACACTGTTTTGTAGAGCAATGAAGCCGACTTTCGAAGCTGTACATTGGATCTTCCCCTCTTCTTTTACATTGGTGATTCTGGTTGTGGCTCTTTTCAGAACTCCATGTTAGTAACTTATCATATTGTCATTTACCAAAGTGTGTATTGGAATATGGAGTGAGTTTAAGAGTGTAGTACCTTCTCTACTGGATCTATCAAGGAATAATAAATAATCTTGAAACACCTTTATCTTCTTGTCATTATTTTATATAAGGAGAATTGGCCAAGACCATGACCATTAAGTAAAAGAAGCAAAATGGAAATTGTTAATTAGATGCTGAAAAAGTCAGTCTTCATCTAAAAACTCCATCCTAGCCATTTCATTTCTCTTGATTACCTTTCCTATAACTTGAAAACCAATTCAATGATACAAAAACATTCTGTGTTTCATCATGGAGACAGCACAAATCAAATTGTAGATACAACCTTTTAGGAACCATATTTAAACAACAACAACAAAAACCTTGATCTGTCTTAGAACCAATACTAGATACGTTCCAAAGCAAATGGTTAAGGACTAGGCAGTTGGGGCTAAGTGACTGGCCCAGGGTCATACAACTAGGAAGTGTCTGAGTCCAGATTTAGGAACCACATTCTTGATTAATTTTGTTTTCATGAGGTCTAAGGACCCAACTGAACACTGTGCATATGTATATATGTTGGGTGGGAAAAAGGAATAGTGCAAATGGGGAGGATTTAGTCATGAAGATCAGGTTGACAAGGGAGGTGAATGTAGGGGAAAACAGGGCTAAGAAGAGCAGAACAAGAATCTCAGATCTCACTCAAGATCATAGCCATGAAAAGCTAGGTGGTCCATATCTGTGAAGTAATCCTTTTTGTATTAAATGACTTAATTTCCTCTCTGCCTTAGAGCAGCAATCTAGTGGAAATTATGCATGGAGAAAGCCAAATTGAAGTAAATCCTTTCTGAGCTTGAGATCAAGCTGAGAAAGGTTGGGGAAACCTGAAGGGTGGCTGTGTAAATGATATAAAAATTCTGAAACACTTGGGATTGATTATTTAGTCAATGGAGCAAAGTCTCCACACAGAAAAAATGGCATTTAATGCCCCTCCTCAGCCCTGAACTTTCTTTCTTCTCTGTTTCTCTAATTTGTGAGTATAAGAAAAATCACTCAGACTCTTTTTGAAGTTCACACTGTTCTCTTCTTTTCTCCATGTGGGTCAATAAAAGCTCAAGTTTCTTTTCTTTTCCTTACAAAGTTCCTTCCTGCTATCTCCCAGACATTTCCCATATATACTTTTGCACCCAAAACTCAAACTCCAATTTCTCCATTTAGAGAACATTGTTTTTTACCTGATAACTTCAGATTCCCTTTAAAGATTCACTGTAGAAGCAGAGTGTGATCAAAGATGAAAACCAAAAAGGGAAGATGGGTTGCTCAGTGGATAGAGACTGGCCTGGAGTCAGAAGCACCTGGGATCAAATCTGACCTCAAACACTTCCTAGCTGTGTGACCCTGGGCAAGTCACTTAGCTTCCATTGCCTAGCCCTTACCTCTCTTCTGCCTTAGAACTGCAATACTTATTATGTATTCTAAGACAGAGGGTGAGGGGTTTTAAATTATTAAATTATTTTTATTAGTATCAAAAACACACTCCTATATTGGTCATTGTTGTAAGAGCAAATTCATATGTAACCAAAACCCCAAAATAAACCCATAAATACACTGATGTGAAAGACAACTCCAACAGTTCTTTCTCTGGAGGTGGAAAGCATTCCCCATGATGAGTCGTTCAGGACTGTCCCAGATCAGTGCACCACTGAGAGTAGCCAACTTTTCACAGTTGAGCATTGTATGATATTATTATTACAAGGATAAAGATACAAGAAAAAAAAGATGAAAGCCAAAAAGAAATTAGGCTTATAATGGAACCATGAATTTAGCCTGGGGAAGTGAAATGTACCCCAGAATACAGGTTGGTTGTAGTGAGAAAGAGGGGTGTAGACCTACAAGTGAAGAGGGGCCCACCAGTGGCATGGCTGCCCTTGTGTATCTCAAAAGGAAGCAGAATACACATCCCTAGCCTCCTCTCCTCCCACCCTTCTTTAAGGGCGACTTTCATTCCTGCCATGAGGGGGGAAGTAGGAGGTTGGAGGCAGAAGCCACCACTCTGCTCTCCTCAGAGAGAGCAGGTACCAAGCTAGAAGTATATCTGGCTGATTCTTTAAATATTATTAGTTTAGAGGATAAAATTGCATTTGAGCTAATTTTTGGTTTCTTTGCCATTTCTGGGGCCAAGGGAGACCCCCACATATGTATCGCCCAAGGGGAAACTCCCCAAGGTCTCTGAGATAGCAAGCTGGAAGAGGGGCATGATGGAGACTGCCCACTCCTTTCATGTCTTCTCAGCATCTTTTCCTTCAATAATTTGAAATGGGGCTGGCCTCTTCCATCTTCTCTCTCTCAGAACTGGAAGCAGACTCCCTTAAAGAGTCCCCAAAGGAGAACTTGGCTGAGAACTGAAATTCTTGCTTTTCACCAACTCCATCCTATCCTTCACACAGGGCAGAGATCATCTCTACCAATAAGGAGAAAGTCTCATACCAATGGGCTTTGGGACAGCTGGAATATTTTGAACAGTTCTAGGGACCTTATTTTGAAAGGATGCTGATAAACTGGATGGTGTCCAGAGGAGGGTGAACAGAATGGTGGGGGAACATGTTATTCAAATATCAGTTAAAGAAACTAGGCAAGTTCAGCCTAGATAAAAGGAGAATTCGTTTTCCTCAAATATTTGAAGGGATGCCATTTAGAAAGGAGGAGAGGGAAAGGGAGAAGGGGAGGAGAAGGAAGAGATGAAGAAGAAAGGAGGAGAAAGAGAAGGAGAATGAGGAAGAGTAGGAAGATGGGGGAGGAGGAGGAAGAAAAGGAGGAGGAAGGTTTGACTTGTTCTGTTTGGCCTGAAGGATAGAATTGGGAGCCAAGGATAATAGTTGTAGAGAAGCAGAAATAGAGATCAGGAAAAGCTTCCCAACAATTAGTGCTGTGCACAAGAGAAATAGGCTTCCTGTGGAGGCAACAGATTCCCTTTCCCTGCAAGTTTTGAAGTAGAACTAAGATGCTCAATTACTGAGGACATCTGAGAGGGGAATGTTTTATGTGTTGGACTAAATGGTCCTATCGATTCTCCACTGATTTCTGGGTCAGATCCCTCAGGCAAATAATGAAAATACTTCTTCTAGAGTCAGACACCTGGGTTCAAGCCTACCTGTGTGGCATTTCACAAATCACTTCCTTCCTCAAAGACTCAGTTTCCCCATCTATAAAATGGTGAGCTCAAAGGATATAGTACATGTAAAACATAAGTTACTGTCATTAATGTTGTTGTTTTTGATGAATTTATGATTCCATCATTATAGTGACTCCCTCAGCAATATGGATTATAACTACCAAGCCTTCTCGTCCTGGGTAGTCCTTGTTCCTATTTTCTCAGAAGTTCTCCACAAGGAATTCTTCACAAAGCATGAGAACCTTCCTATTGTTCTTCTGGAAGAAACCAAGTGGCACAGTGGATAGGGTGCTATATATGTTATCCATATACATATGCTATACAGATAAGAGTCAAGAAGACATCTGTTCAAATCTGACCTCAGACACAAGCTGTATGACTCTGGGCAAGTAATTTAATTTGTTTACTTTAGTTTCCTCAAGTGTAAAATGGGGATAACAACAGTATCTCCCTCATGGGGTTGTTGCGAGAATCAAATGAGACATTTGTAAAGCCCTTGGCACAATGCCTGGCACCTAGTAGGCATTATAAATGATTTTATATATCCTAATCATATTTTTATCTATGTAAAATATAACATAATATATATTTAATTTATATAAATATTCCCTTCCTATCCCTCCCATTAGTATCAAATGGTTACAAATTCACCAATTAAACTATTAGCCCATGTTCTCAATACATGAGTATCATCCCTCCTGCTTTTCTGGTCATATATGTCTTCAGTAATATATTCTGTACATTTTCCCAAATTTAACACAATCCATTCTTAGTTTAATTTTGCTACTTATAAGCTTTATGATCTTAGGGAAGTCCTTTGAACCTCAGTTTCTGTAAGAAACTGTAAGATCCCTTCCAACTCTAAAGTCTTTGATTCTCCTCTTACTCAATGCTGGACCCATCTCTTTGTTCCTTACCAGTACATGTCTAGCACATACATATTGAAGGACTGATTAGTTTTGTTATTCAGTCATTTCAGTCATGTCTGACTCTTTATGACCCGATTTGGGTTTTCTTGGAAAAAATCTAAAGAGGTTTACCATTTCTTTCTCCAACTTATCTTACAAATGAGGAAACTGAGGCCAACCAGGCTTAACTGACATGCCCAAGACCACTCAGCTAGTAAGTATCTGAGGCTGGATTTGAACTGGGTTTTAGACAAAAAGCAGTAGATAGGCAAATAGGTGGCATAGTAGATATCTAGCTAAATATGGAATCAGGAGGAGCTGAGTTCAAATCCAACCTTAGACACTAGTTTTCTGACCCTGTCTGGGCAAGTCACTTAACTTGCTTCCCTCATTTTCCTCATCTGTAAAATGAGAATAATAATAGCAACTACCTCTCAGGACTGTTGTAATGATAAAATGAGATTTCTCAAAAGTGCTTTGTAAATCTTAAAGTATTATATAAATGAAACATATAAGGCAAGTCTTGAAGCAGAGATTCTAAAAGGAAGGTTTGTAGCTGTAGTGATCTATGCTTTACTTCATATGAGAGTTCCAGGAAAGAACAGGAGACTGGATGTCATGGAGTGACAGCAACTCCCTTGTCCTATGTCGCCATCATTGTGCATGTATAGAAGAAGATTGTTGTTTTTAAAATTTTAATTAAAATGTTTTACCATTTACTTACATGTAATAAATTTCCACATGTTTTCTGAAGTGATATAATCCAGTTAGTCTCCCTCTCTCCTTCCTTCCCTCTTCCCAGAGCTGGCAAACAATTCAGTCTGGGTTATTATGCGTATTATCACACAAAACAGATTTCCATATTGTTCATTTTTGTAAGTGAATAATCTTATAAAACCAAAACCCCAAGACACAGACCCCAATAAATAAGTTAAAAATATATGCCTTCTTCTGCAGTTCTACTCCAACAGTTCTTTCTCTGGAGATGGAGAACATTCTTTGTTATAAGTCCCTCAGAATTGTCCTGGATCACTGTATTGACAATCATAGCTAAGCCTTTCACAGTTGATCATTCCACAATATTGCTGCTGCTGCTGCTGCTGCATATGTTTTCCTGGTTCTGCTTTTTTCACTCTTCATCTAGTCACGTAGGTCTTTCTAGCTCATCTGTAAAATGAGAATAATAATAGCAACTACCTCTCAGGACTGTTGTAATGATTTTTCTGAAATCATCCTGTTCATCATTTCTTACAGCACAACAGTATTCCCTCACCATCATATGCCATAATTTGTTCTGCCATTCCCAGGGACATCCCTTTAGTTTCCAATTCTTTACCACCATATAAAGAGCAGCTATAATTGTTTTTGTATGAGTAAGCCCTTTCCCATTTTTCAAAATCTCTTTGGGATACAGACCTAGTAGTGGTATTGCTGGATCAAAGGATATGCATTATAAAACTTTTTTCAAAAACCGTTTTATCTTAGTAGAAACTCTAATGAAGAAGAAAGGCAAGTGCTAGGCAAACAAAGTTAAGTTACTTGCCCAGGGTCACACAACTGGGAAGTGCTTGAGACCAGATTTGAATCCAAATCCTTCAAACTCAAGGCCTAGTTATCTATAGGCTGAGCTACCTAGCTGCCCCTAAAAGATTGTTCTTGGACCTGTGCCCCATTACATTCTACTGATGATGGGGCTCAGTTGATTCTCAGAGAGCATATAATAAGTTGGAACAAACAGTGAGAATCATAGCATCATATGTGAATTATGTGCCTATTCTGAATGGCCCCCTTGGTGAGCTCACCTCTGACTCCATTTCCTGAGTATAGTGTCCAGGAGCAAAGAAAAAGGGACTAGAAGTGGGAGATAATGTACAACTTAACCTAACACAAATATTCGTATCACCATTTGACAAATGAGAAAATTGTAGTTCAGAACAGAAAGTAAAAAAGTATTAAACCTCTTGATGAAGGTAAAAGAAGGGAGTATAAAAGCTAACTTGAAGGTTAAATAAAAAGAAATTAAGATATTGGGAACTGGTCCTATCACTTCCTGTCAAATAGAAAGAATAGACATAGAAGCAGTGTCAGATTTCTTTTTTTGGGCTCAGATCACTGCATACAACAACTACAGCCATGAAACTAAAAGGCACTCCTTGGAAAGAAAGCTGTGATAAATCTGAGCAGTATACTAAAAAGCAGAAATGTTACCTCTTATGAACAAAGATCTGTGTCATCAAAGCTATGGTTTTCCCAGTAGTAATATTTGATTGTGAAAGTTGAATTATGAGCTGAGCACAGCAGAATTGATACTTTCAAATTGTGGTTTTGGAGAAGGCTTTTGAGAGTCCCATGAATGGCAAGGAGATCAAATCAGTCAATACTTAATTAAATAAATTCAAACTATTGCCCAGAAGGTCAAATACTAAAGCTGAAATTTAAATACTTTGACCACTACTGTGATAATTAAAATGTTTGGGAGCAAGGGAGGCAGGACTCATTGAGGAAAACCCCCAATTTTGGGAAAGACTGAAGGCAAAAGGAAAAGGGGATGGCCAAGGATGAGATGGATAGGTAGAATCACAGAAGCGATGAATGTGATAGGCTTTGGGAGACAGTGGAGGATAGGAGGGCCTGTGTGCTTTAGTCCTTGGGGTAACAAAGAGTTAGACATTACTAAAAGACTGAACAACAACAGAGTAGTCCAGAAAGCTTCATTGGATTGACCAGTAAGAAACAGAACTGAGCTTAACACACATTGCCCTCCAGGCAAGCTGGTCTGCTTGTTATTTCCATACATATTTCCATACAAAAAATATAACAAATTCCTTTTTCAGATCTTTGAATAGGCTATCCGCCAGGCCTGTAATGTACTCCCCCCTCATCTCTACCACATGGAATCACAGAATTTATGATCACATACTACAACTGCTCTCCAACTGATGGGCATCCCCTGAATTTCCAATTCTTCACCACCACAAAAAGAGTTGTTATAAATATTTTTGTACAAGTCCTCTTTCCTTATCTTTGACCTCTTGGGGATGCAGACCTAGTAGTGGTAGGTCAAAGAATGTGCTCAATTTTATAATCCTTTGGACATAGTTCTAAATTGTTCTCCAGAATGGATGGAACAGTTCACAATGCCACCAACAGTATGTTACTGTCCCTATTTTTCCACATTTGTCATTTTCCTTTTCAGTTGTTTTAGCCAGTGTAATAGGCATGTGATGGTGTCTCAGAGTTATTATATATATGTATATATCTTAATTTTCATTCTTTAATCAAGTGATTGGAGCATTTTCATGTAACTATTGATAGCTTTGATTTCTTCTTTTGAAAACTGCCTGCTAATATCCTTTGACCATTTATCAGTTGGGGAAAGACTTGTTTGTTTTATTTTTTTTTTTGTAAATTTGGCTCAGTTCTCTATATTTTTGAGAAATAAAGCTTTTACCAGAGAAACTTACTTTAAGCCCCTCTTTATCATTTCCTAGAAGAAACAATAAACCAGTATCTAAAGATTCAGAATAATCTACACATCTACAGAGCCATAATCATCATCAGAAGACACTGGTGACCTTGCAGAGGTAGATTAATATGCATTAATTTCCCCTCTAAGTACATGCCCAAGTGGGGTACCTGAGGTGCTATAAGGAGCATACATACTACCTTTTGGCTAACTCTCGTTCTTACTACATGAAAGGTCCATCATTTTGTCTAATTATACATTTTTATATCATCTTTTATACCATTTCGGCACAACTCCTCATTGGAGATATTACAGCCTGTTCATATCTACTACATGCTTCTTTGTTGCCTTCTTAGTCTAGATCTTCAATGTCAAGTCACTGAAGACTTAGCTGTTTTGACTCACAGCCATAAATCATCACTAGAAGAATGTGTTTGTTAAAAAGATGGGCCTTTGTTTTTAGGTAGACGCTTGGTATCAGTAAAAGAATGTACAATTTAACAAAGGAAAACTTTCTTCTCTTCAACACTGGGCCAAGTTTTTTGTCCATTTGCTGTATCAGTCTCAAACACACACACACACACACACACACAGATAGTATCTCAAAAACACTCACAGAGATACATAACATCTCAAACTCACAGATACCTAGTATCTCAAACACAAACAGAGATAGAGTGTCTCAGACATACAGAGAGATACATAGTATCTCAAACATATACATATACATAGTATCTCAAACACACTAAGATACTTAGTATTTCAAACAGATACAGATACATAGTATCTCAAGTGCACTCAGATACATGGTATCTCAAACAGATACACAGAGATCCATAGTCTCTCAAACCACACTCACAGAGATACATAATATCTCAGACATACATGGATACATAGTGTCTCAAACACAGAGATACATTGTATCTCAAAGACATTGGGATACACAGTATCTCAAACATTTACACAAAGATACATAGCATCTCTGGCACAAACACAGAGCTACATAGTATCTCATCCACATGCACAAAGATACATCATATCTATACAACCACATTCCCGTAGTAGTAAGGATCTCAAACACTGAGATATACAAAATCTCAAACACAGAGAGATATATCGTATCTCAAACACATTCACAGAGATACATGGTATCTAAAACACCCACAAATGCAAACACACAGGTATATGTATGTATTTGTAAGCTCCCTGAGGGCAAGAACTACTTTTTACTTCTTTTTTATCCTCAGCACTTCATACAGGACCTGGCACATAGTAGGTAGGCCATTAATAAATGCTTATTGATTGATATATGAGCATATACATTTGTATTATATATGTATATTTATGTGCATATGCATGTATTTTAAAATGTATATGAATGTAATCCATTTTGCAGCCAACTCTGGAAAATTTTGCATAAAGTTCTTCTATTTGATAGAGTGCTGACATGAGTAACTTTGAAAAGAACATGTGGGGAAAGGCTCAGATTTTATATTCTGAAAAAAATAGCTGAAAGAATAAGAAGTACCAAAATATATGTCCATTTCCCCCTCTGTACACATTTTTCCTATATTAGGAATAGAGTCAATATAAGAATTTAGGGGGAAACAAGCATTCTTTACTCTTTTGGCAGAGAGACACTCAGGGTTCCATATTCCCTTTGGATCCAACTTCGGGGAGGATAGACACTTTTACAGATGTGTGTGGGAAGCCAGATCCTCAACATGTTCCTGACTTTTAGATTGTCTCCTTGTAGTCAGTACCAAAGAGAGTCTGGAACCATGAGTGCCACTCCTGGAGAAGGAATGAAGAATGTCTCTCCTCTCTAAAACTCTTGTGCCAACTCCACCAGTCTTCCCAAGATAGTTTCACTGTGATGTGACTGCTGCATATACTACAGATTCCTGGTGGCAATTGAATGTCACATAGATACCAGAGGAGGATGCACAGCCCTGAAAACCAGAGGTGCTAGTACTCCCTATATACCCTATACATCCCTATATATTATATATAATGTGCATCTATTCACATATATGTGTACATTCTCTCACATATGCACACACACCCAGATGGACAATAAACTCTGTAGGTTGTCCATTCAACTGCATATCATAGTCTGCATAATAGACTGTCTTATCCAAGTGATCTTTCCCATGTGACTTAGACCAAGCTCTTCTGAGGGACAATGGATCTATTTTCAGAAGGCCATGGAATTTTCTTGGATTTTGTGTACTTAATATGTCATTTGCAAACAGGAATAGCTGGGCAAATGATCATATAGAGCATCCTACTTCAAAGGACCCTGCTCTAGATCTTCACTGTGCCAGGGGTGAACACCTTTGGTGAGCACACATTCCTGCTTCATTCTGTTCCCAATTGGGTATTAATAATCAGATGGCCTTTGAACAAAATTATTTGTTAAATGTTTTGAGGAATCTTGTATAATTTTGATATGTTCATTGGATACGCCTTTTTGGAGAAAGGCCTATAAAGCAATATTTTGTGCTATCAAAACAAATACTTTTAAAAACAATTGACGAATAAGCTCAATGGGATCTTGTATTCTCTAAACCTTTCAGTCAACTGTGTAATCATCAACATGTAGTCTAATGCATATTCTAATTGTAAATATGTAGTCTAATATCAGAGGTATCAAATTCATTGCAACAGATTAAAAATTTGGGGAAATGTTTTAACAAAATAAAGATACAATACAAACATAGATAATATTGATTTATGGTTTTCTAAGGTTCAAAAGGGATCTTTCTATTTAAGTTTGACACCACTGATCTAATATTATCTTTAAGGGCCTGACTATTCCCTTCTAATAACTTCATAAAAGGACGCCTATGAGAACTATTTTCAAAAGCATGTGTACAGATAGGGAAATGGACATATAATTTGGTGCTTCTTATTCTTTTAGTGATTTTTTTTTCAGAAAATAAAATCTGAGACTTTATATGTTCTTTTCAAAGTTACTCATGATCTTTTGATTGACAAATCCAGTGGCCTTTTTTCAATCCTCATCCTGTAACCATGAAAAATGTGGGTTTCAAGACTGTGAATTGCCAAGACTGTAAAGGTTTCAGCCAGACTGTAAAGATAATTTTTAGTGTCTTGATTTAAATAAAAAAATAAGTGGTTGCCATGGGAAAATTCCCAAATATGAAAATACCCAAGTCAACTGGGTTTTATGGAGATTTTAATTAATACAAATGAAGGAATTAAGGGAAGGGAGAGAAAGAGAAAATAGTAGGAAGGGCCTAGGACAAATGGCCTAGGCCTGAGCCTTAAGAGAGACTAGTCAGTCTTTTATAACTCACAAGATCGTCCTAAAGCAAAACTTCAGTCCTTCCCTGAAATCCTCAACTCCTGAACTGAGTTCAGAGAACCAGCTCCTCCAAACTAACTCCAAACTCCAACTAAGTTTAGAGAGCCAGCTCCTCCAAACTAACTCCAATCTCCAACTAAGTTCAGAGACCTCCTCTGAACTCCTGACCTCCTTTTAAAGAGAATTTTCTCTTATGTCACCTCCCCTAAATTTTCACATCTACCAATCACAGTAGACGCTTTCCCCCAGGACTGTCCATTCTTAGTTCACATCTTCTTTTGTTATCACCTTCTTTGATTAGATTATATCTTCTGAGTATTTCACATCTCTTTGCTAAGCTTGCCTTTTGTAAGTTGCTTGATCTTTTAGTGATTAATTTAACCTTTATAGGTACTTATCACCTTTTTGTATTAGATCTAAAATAGACCACCTAGCTTAGGGTTTTTGTTTCACTATAAGTATGAGTTAGGGACTTTTCATTGTTCAATCAGGAATTTTACAACTTTATCTTCCCCTAAGGCACTGTCTGAACAGGGTGGAGTAATTTTAAAGTTCTCAATACATTCCTGACTAAGTACCTCCATTGTAGAAAATGGGGAATAGTTTAATCAAATCTTCTGAAATAGAGTCTGAGCAGTTTTAAGATTCACAATCCTTTCTATAATCTTTGATGCTGTGGATCACTTTCTTATCCTTGATGTCCTCTTCTTTCCAGGTTTTTGGGACACCATATTTTCCTAGTTCTTCTCCTACCTATATTATCATTAATTCTTAACATCTTTAGATGGATCTTCATCAAAGTAATGCCTCTGTAATAATTAAAATTGGAGTGGCCAAATGTAATAATTAAAAATTTGGTTTGACAAAAATAATAAAGAATTGTTGTGGACAGCATTTATAAAATTAACTCTTAAGTCACCAGACTGATTACTAGCTTTATTTATAGCAAGGTAGAGATATTAAAGTGGGAAATATAGGGAGAAGGTAGAAAATATCACCTAGCCAAAAAGTACCCTCAGTCCTAATCCTAGAGTCTCCAAAACAGTGAATGAAAATCTGAATTTGAATCTCACAAGAATCCTAAGTCCAGATCAGGAAACCAAAATCCAAAGAGCCAAAAGACACTGAAAAAAATTGCTGAGAACCTTCAGCACACAGGTGGCCAAGACTGCCAAGAATGAAGAGCTCACAAATCAAGAGCCAAGCATCCAGAGAGCATGAAGAGCCACCAAGAATGCCTCCAAGAATGAAGAGCCAGAATAAAGATTCAATCTCTCTCAGGCTCCCACTTATATAGCTTTCTCCACCCATCAGCTCTTCTCTTCACATCTCAGAAATCAATCACAGCCTTTCAATTTGCCTACCACTGCCCAGGGAGGGACAGTGGTTGTGGCCTTTTAGGGTGTGAACTTTATTCCTTAGTGACTTACTAAGTGTTAAGTAGGGATGCTTTAAGTTCTTGATTGATTAATTTAAAATAGACAAAGGGAATAAAAATTCCCTTTCACAGCTCCTAACCATGAATATCCTTCAGGGCTTTCCCCCTTCTTTTCCTCTCTTCTTATACTATTTCACTTGGTGATTTCAATAACTCCCTTGGATTCAACAATCATCTCTATGCTTATGATTCTTAAATCTACTGAGCAAGCCCTACCCTCCTTGTAGGTCAACAAAATTGTATCTCCAACTGCCTATTTAGATATCTTGAACATTCAATAGACATCTTAATCTCATCCAAACCCAAACATCCAAACTTAAAACATCCAAAACCAAATCTGTTGTCTTTCTCATCAAACTCTCCTTCCTCCCAGACTTTCCTATTATTCTCAAGGGAACCATCATCAGTCAGTCAGGGTCTCACCTGGGGCAATCCTCAACTCCTCACTCTTTCATCCCCATATCCAATCTGTTGTTAAGGCCCATTGATTTTTGCCTTTGCAACATTTCTAGAATTCACCTCTTTTCCTCTGATACTGTCACGACTGTGGTACAGATCCTTATTGCCTCATACTTGAATTATCACAATAGCTTGCTGAAAGATTTGCCTGCCAAAAATTTCCCCTACCCTGAACCAATCTCTACCCATCAAAGGTGATTTTCTTAAAGTGCAGGTCTGACCATGTCACTTCCCTACTCAATAAACTCCAGTCGCTCTCTGTCATTTCCAGGATAAAATATAAAAATCTATTTAAGGCTAAAAGTCCTTCGAAACCCATCTCATCCTTACACCAATTCAATATTAATCTTCCACAACATCTACTTGGTCACTGAAGAAGGATCTTGTGTTTATGGATAGTCTACAAACTATGCAGAGTTGCAGAATGTAGAAAACAGATCATTTGTGCAAATCAGAACACCTGGTTTCAAGTCCTGCTGCTTATGCATGTAAAATGTGTTTTCTCTCCATCTGTTTTCTCAGGGTCAGATCTGTCACAGTTACTCTCTGCTCCTTCAGAGTCCTGAGGCACCAGAGCATTGGGTGACTGCATCTCTTCTTCCATGAGCTCAAGCCCTCACTGGCTGTATTTCCACCATTATTTGAGGCCTGTGACTATTATCCCAGTTCCAGTGAACCACAGATCAGCATTTACAAAGGAATATTTGCTTCAAAGACATATGAAGAACACATATACAAACAATTCCCTTTACACCTTGGGGCTTAATCCCCCTGCACTACGTTGGTCTCTTCTCTGGGGAGAAGGGAATGGAACTTATGTTCACAACTTAGCTCAGTCCCTAAAGAGAACTAGTCCTCTCAAGTTCAAATCCAAAGCCAGAAATATCAACTCCTTTTAGCTAGAATCCCAGACCTATCCAGCCTAGATCCCTCATGACATTCCTGGTTCCTCCTTATGACTTTCTCTTTTGGCCTAGATCATAGATTTACCTCTGTGTCCAATGAATGAATGAATGAATGAAAAGGCAAAAGTTCCTTTTTCTTGGGGCCACATGACTTTGAAACAGGAGGGAGAAGGAAGATCTCAGTCCTTCTTCATACCACATGGTATGTGTAAAGGATTCCTTCACTCTCAGAAATGAATGCAGCAAAATTTCTGGTGTTTTTATTCCCCAACTTCCAAGAAACACATCTTCATTTTCTTTCTTTGACTCATTTCCCCATGACCCACCTCCATGTTGGAAAATTGGGATTAATCTAGACTCTAGATTCTAGAGGAAGGGTGTCTGCTACACTCAGTATTCTCATGATCCTAAGGAATATGTATAACTAGGGCAAGTAACAATGCTGGAGATGTAGAATTCTTTCTGTTTCAGTAACTGTCCAAAAAGTTACTTGATGAGCATAGTTTCTTCCTGAAAAATGCTTTTACTGGCAAGTTGAACTTATTTATCCTATGCTGGAGTGATGCCCTACTAGATATGCTACACTAAATTCTTGAGTCCATCTGTTGGCCTGCTTCTCTGATGATACAATATTACATTGTTGTTCCATTGCTCATCTCTCCTTACACTTCTCTGTACAGCAGCTGTAGTAGCCATCACTTTCAGGTTTAGGTTTAGCTTCACAAATGGAAAATTTGACTCTGAAATACGACTCAAGAGAAGCATAAAAAAGGTAAACATAAAAAGAAATCAAAAGACATTCAATAAAGTTAAACATAAGGAAATGATTCTTGTGGCTCCTAAGAATTGTATCATTACTGGGGCAGTTAGAAGGACAGAGAACAAGGGTATAAATTGAATATGATGGGATGATATAAAAAATAAAATTAAGGCATGAGAAAGATGAATGCATTGGGAAGAGGAGAAAGGGAAAACTAAAATGGACTGAATTATTGCACAGAAAAGAAGCATGAAAGAGCTTTTACAGTAGAAGGGAAGATGGGGGAGGTGGGAAGGGTGGCACATGAATTTTATTCACATGGGAATTGACTCAATGAGGGAAGAACATGCACAATCAATTGGGTATAGAAATGTATCTTATCTTACAGGAAAGTAGAAGGGGAAGGTGATAAGAGAAGGTGAGGTGGGACTGATAGAAAAGACAATGAGGGAAGAAGAGATCAGAAACTAAATAGGGAAATAGAATGGAAAGTAATAGTGGTAGTCTCTCGGTGTCCGAGAATGACAATTATCTTTGTGCGTTTTCATCTACGGTGTACCCTCATGTGGCTTTGGAGTCCAAAGACTGAGGCACAAAGTTTGTGGCACATGGGGCATAGGACACCAGTTGTTATGGGAGGTGAGGTTGTGGCCTGGTGTCGGCATTCATGCGTAGTGGCAAGATGTCGACATCACTCATCTTCAAAGGTGGCAGCGGCATGGTTAATGTGGGTTCGCCAGCTGCTTCTGACAGAGGCAGTGAGTTCTAGTTGCTTTGGTGTAATGCCAGCCCACTTTTAAGTTTGGCTTTAGCTGATCCTTGAATCTTTTCTTTGGTCGGCCTTGTTTCCTGAGTCCAGCTGACAGTTCACCATAGAATACCTGTCTTGGTATTCGCTGTGGGTCCATGCAGATGACGTGTCCAGACCATCGTAGCTGGGTCTTGAGGACCATTACTTCGATGCTGGTGGAGTTGGCTCTGTCAAGGACTTCCTGGTTGGTGATTCGGTCCTGCCATCAGATCCTCATGATTGACCAGAGAGAGCGTTGGTGGAATTGCTCCAGCTGCTTCATGTGCTTCCGGTACAGTGTCCATGTCTCACAACCGTACAGGAGCGAGCTGAGGACCACTGCATTGTACACTTTGAGCTTTGTCTCAGTGCTTACACCGCTCTGTTGGAGGACTTTGCAGCGCAGCCGCCCGAGTGCCTGGCTGGCCTTTTGGATCCTGGCATTGATCTCATGGTCTAGGGACCCATTGTTGGTGATGGTGCTGCCCAGGTACTTGAAAGTGTTGACGTTAGAAAGCTGCGTGCGGTTGATTGTAATGCACGGCTGGTTAGCTGGCCTCCCTGGTGCAGGTTGGAACAGCGCCTCTGTTTTGCTGAGGCAGATAGTCAGGCCAAACAGTTTTGTTGCGGTGGAGAACCTATCCACAATGGTTTGAAGATGATTTTCTTGGTGGGCCATGAGAGCACAATTATCTGCAAAGAGAGCTTCCAGGATGAGTCTCTCTGTTGTCTTTGTTTTTGCAGTCAGGAGGCGAAGGTTGAATAGTGAGCCATCCAGCCGGTATTTGATATAGACACCCAGGTCTAGATCCATCACAGCATGTCGTAATACTTGGGTGAAAAATAGGTAGAATAGTACCAGAGTGAGGACACAGCCTTGTTTCACACCATTGGAAATGTTGAAGCGATCGGAAGTCTCTCCACCAGATAGGACTTCCCCTGTCATGGCAACATGAAAGAGCTGGATCAGTTTGATGAATTTTGCTGGGCAACTGAGCTTGCTGAGGATCACCCACAATGCATCCCTGTTCACTGTGTCGAACGCCTTTGTCAGGTCTATGAAGACAATGTAGAGACTTAGGTTCTGCTCAAGGCATTTTTCCTGCATTTGCCTTACCGTGAAGACCATGTCGATGGTGCTGCAATCTGGTCGGAAGCCACATTGTGATTCAGGCAGGTTCTGCTCTGAAACAGATGACAGGTGTCTGTTGAGTATAACACGGGCGAGGATCTTTCCAGCAGTGGAGAGTAGTGAGATGCCTCTGTAGTTGTCACAGACTGCTCGTGAGCCTTTGTTCTTGTATAGAGCTACGATGGAGGCATCTCTGAGTTCTGGGGGCATGCCTTCCTCTTCCCATATGCTGGTCAGCACTATGTGGAATGCCTGGAGCGCCTTTCCATTTAAGGCCTTGTACACCTCAGTTGGGATCCCGTCTTTACCGGGTTCCTTGCCTGCACTCATTTGTTTAATGGCTTTTTGGACTTCCTCTATTGAAGGAGGGACATCAAGTTGTTCAATGGTGCAGTTTTGGGGGATGTGGTCAAGGGTGCTTTGGTCGACTGAAGAGGGTCGGTTGAGAAGCTGACTGAAGTGTTCTTTCCACCTGTTGCTGATGCCTTGTTTATCTTTTATGAGAGTGTCACTGTCAGAGGATAGCAAGGGAGTAGTGGTGGGTTTTAATGGCCCATAGACAGTCTTGAGGGCACTGAAAAATTGTAGTTTTTCGTATCAGCAAAACGCTGGATTTCTTCTGCCTTTTTTTCCCACCATCGGTCTTGCATCTTCCTGATCTCACACTGCACTGTGGCTTGGAGAGACTTGAATCTGTCCTTTTTAGGAGCAGAGTTTAGGTTATTTTGCCACTCCATAAAGGCTTTGTTCTTCTTGCTCAATAGGTCTTCAATAGCAGGGTTGTTCTCATCAAACCAGTCCTGGTGGTTGCGTTGTTTGGGGCCTAGGATTGCCTTTGATGTTTCCTTCACTGCTTCTCTGAACTGGTTCCATTTCTCGGTTGAGCTTCCAGAGAGTGGTCTCTTGGCAGATAGCTTGAAGTCCAGGCAGGACTGGAATGTTTGCAAATAAGATGGATCTCTAAGATGACTCACATTGTAAAATGCATGAACTGTCTGGGCGCATTTTGGATGGCGAGGCGCAATGCGCATTTGAAGAGTCACTCTAACCAATCGGTGGTCTGTTCAGCATTCAGCTCCTCTCATGGCTCTGGTGATCTTTACATCCTGGATGTCTTGCTGGCTTAAAATGATGTAGTCAATGAGATGCCACTGTTTTGATTGTGGATGCATCCACGTTGTTTATAATATGTAGTAATCATAATGGTGCAAAAAATTTTTACAAACCTCTAATAAAGGCCTCATTTCACAAACACATTGAGAAATTGCGTAAGAATATTGTATAGTAATTATATATGACTTTTCCTAACTGATAAATGACCAAAGGATATGAACAGGCAGTTCTTAGACAATATAATTGAAGCTTTCTATAGTCATACAAAAAAGATTCTCTAAATCACTATTAATTAGAGAAATGCAAATGAAAACATTCTGAGGTACCACCCCACTCATCATATTAGCTATTATGACAGAAAAGGAATAAGACTAAAATGGGAAGGGATATGGGCAAACTGCGTTAGTAATGCACTGTTGGAGGAGTTGTGAACTGATTCGATCATTCTGGAGAGTAATTTGGACCTATACCCAAAGGGCTATAAAAAAGTACATATTCGTTGAGCCTGTGGTACCAAAGACATAAAAAAAAAAAGCAGGGGAAGGACCTATATGTGCAAAAATATTTAAAGCAGCTCTTTTTGTGGGGGAAAGAATTGCAAATTGAAAAGAAATTCCCCATCAACTGGGGAATGGCTGAATACATTATAATACATTATTGTAATGGAATATTATTTTGCTATTAAAAAAGATAAGCAGGAAGAGCTCAGAAAAATCTGAAAAGACTTACATGAGCTGAAACAGAGTGAAAGAAGCAGAACCAGATGAACATTATGCTATGTGACAGGAATATCGTACAATGAACATCTGCAAATAACTTAGTTATTCTCAGCAATACAATGATACAAAGAATCTCAAAGGACTCATGATAAAAAAAAAAATACTATCTGCTTCCTGAGGAAGAACTGATGGAGTCTGAATCTAGACCAAAGCAAACTTTTTTCACTTTCTTTGATAATTATTTTTGTTCATGTTTCCTTCCTCAAAAGGATTAATATAGGAAAATGTTTTGCATTATTGCACATGTAAAATCTATATGATATTGCTTATCATCTCAGTGGGGAGGAGTGGAAAGTGGGGAAGGAGAGATAAGTTCTTTGAAAAATGTTGGAAACTATTTTTGCATATAACTGGGTAAAAACAAAATAGATTTTTAAATTTTTAAAAAGAAGTGAAGCAGCAAAATTGGAATACTAATGCATTGCTAGTGGAGTTGTGAATTGATCCAACCATTATGGAAAGCAATTTGAAATTATGCCCAAAGAGATTTAAAAGATTGCCCGCCCTTTGATCCAGCCATACCACTTCTGGGTTTGTACCCCAAAGAGATAATGGGGGAAAATATGTGTACAAAAATATTTATAGCCAGGCTCCTTGTGGTGGCAAAGAATTGGAAAATGAGGGGATGCCCTGCGATTGGGGAATGGCTCAAAAAATTGTGGTATCTGTTAGTGATGGAATACTATTGCGCTAAAAGGAATAATAAACTGGAGGAATTCCATGTGAACTGGAATGATCTCCAGCAATTGATGCAGAGTGAAAGGAGCAGAACCAAGAGAACCTTATACACAGAAACAGATACACTGTGGCACAATCAAATGTAATGAACTTCTCTACTAGCAGGAATGCAATGATCCAGGAAAATCCTGAGGGACTTATGAGAAAAAAAGCTATCCACATCCAGAGAAAGAAGTGTGGGAGTAGAAACACAGAAGAAAAACAACTGCTTGCTCACATGGTTAGATGGGGATATGACTGGGGATATAGACTCTAAGTGATCACTCTATTGCAAATATTAATAATATGGAAATAGGTCTTGATCAATGATACATGTAAAACCCAGTGGAATTGCTCATTGGCTATTGGAGGGGAGTGGGAGAAGGGGAGGGAAAGAACATGAATCCTGTAACAATGGAAAAATAGTCTAAATTAATTAATTAAACAAACTTAATTTAAAAAAAGGAGTGAGGCAATTTCAAAGAAAAGAAACAAAAAGTAATAGATGATTATTTTTTTAAACCATAATCTCTCCACATAAAAAACATTTTTATCTCAGACAGGATGCATGGAGACAACTTAAGATGATAGGCATCTCAGAAGAACATAACAAATCAAAACAACCTGAAAACTATAATGTAGAAAATAAAAAAAGAAAATTATCTAAGATTTCTAAACATACAAAACCAAGTTCCAACCTAAAGAATTGACAGAAGGTGTGTGTGTGGGGGGGGGGAAACCTATGCTGCAAATTACAAGTCAAAATCAATTAAATTTAATAATTCCAATGACAAATAACATGTCTTATAAGGGACAAGACAAAAGAACTTTAAATATAATACAAAGAAATTTCAAATAATATAGGACTATTATATACTCACCAGAAAAAGCAGGGGAGAATGGAATAATTTGTTCCAAAGAGCAAAGAAGCAAAATATAACATGCCTTCTAAACTTGAACCTAATCAACAAAAGAAGAGAATGTAAACATTTCCACAAGGAAAAAGGAATTATTTGCTTTGCCAACAACCACAAACAAGAATACAAGAAAAGGAATTAAATACAGAAACCAAAGAAAGTGCAAATAACAAAAAAAAATAATTATCAGAAAGAAAATGGAGAAAAACTAGAAAGAAAAAGACTTCTGGAGTTTAACAATAACAACAAAGTAATCACAGAAGCTTTGTTGAGATTTTTCTAGAAGTATACAAGGAAATAATGATGGAACATCATGTACTAAATCTTATAGCAGTCTACCTACTGGTGATTTTTTTCATCACTAAATTGCAGGATATGAGGGTACACAAGAGGGAAGAGGAGAGAGAGAAGCCAGAGGAGAATGTGTCATATATCTCATGTTAAAGGAAAGCAATGAAGGAAAAATAATTTCTGTAGTCTTTTAGGAAGAGAGCCCAAAGGAAAATGGGTAACATGGGAAAAGTAAAGAATGGAATGGGTAAAGATAAAAAGGGAAATCTCAATTCAGTAAACAATGAGCATAACCATTATACACACCCATGGGGGGGAAGAAAGATGTTTTATGAAGGAAAGGGACCTTACAATGATTATAATCAATAGAGTTTGAGTATCTCTGAATGTGCCTCAGGGGGAAAAAAAGGAATCAATGCTCCTGAGGCAATTGAAAAGTAGAAGAGTGAAGGAGAGGAAATTTTATGGCATGGATTAAAAAAAGAATTATACTGGGGAAGGAAAGATAATAATAATACTGAAACACAATGGAAAGGGGAGGAAGAGAGCAAGATCCACAAGGTAATAACATGGAAACTCTTTAGAAGAGGCAACTCAAAATAGGTACCTTAGAAGTTTTAATTCCATATTGAATATAGAGAAAAGACAGAATAGATTAAGATAAGTACCATGAACCAAATAATAAAGGAATAGAAAAGAGCAAAATGGATGAAAAATAATTAAGAGAATGAAGGAAGAAGTCTTTTGCAGAACAATGTACAGAAAATTAAAATAAAACTCAACATAAAAAACAAGTTGAACAGGAGAAAAGGAAGGGTAGTCAAGTACTTGACTAATTGAGAGAAAGGAGAAGGGTGGGAATTAGATAACTAGATAAAAGTCAGAAAGAAAACAGAATTAATAAATTAAGGAAAACTCGTAAGAGTAGGGAAGAAGATGATACATTGGAGGTTAAGTGGTGGAGCTTAAGGATGAAGGGAAGACAGTTAATGGGAATAAGTTTGCCTTAAAATAGATGAAGCAAAATCTAAAAGTGACAAAGTACGTCTTTACAAAGGAAGATGAATAAAACAATCCTAATTTAGGAAAAAAAAACTCTTCTAAAGACAAATGGAGGAAAATATAAACCTAGCTCTCTCAACTTTAAATATAAATGGATTGAACAATGTAATAAAATGAATAAAGCATGACAGATTAAATATGAAAACAAAACTTCATAGTCTGGCACATACAAGAAATACATCTAAAAAACAAAGACATGCAAAGAATAAAGATGCCAAACTAGATGAATTTTTTAAAATTATGCATCAGATGAATAAAAAAGAGTTACGATCATGCTATCATACAAAAGAAAAAACAAAAATTTACTACATAGGTAAACAAGGAAACTACATAATACTGAAAGGATTTATAGACAACAAATATAAATATTAAACATATTTTCCAAATGCTTTAGCATTTTAATTCATAAAGAAAAGCTAATTGAGTTACAAGAAGACTTAGAATTATAAAAATAGCAGGAGGCATTAAATTTCATTGTCTCTTTTAGACAAATCCAAAAGAAAGATAAACAAAAAGGAAAATGTAGACTACAAAATTTTTGGAGTAACTAGAGATAAAAGATTTATTGTGTTTTCTAAATGAAACTGCTAAAGGATATATGTATTTCTCAGTACCTCAAGGAACTTTTACAAAAATTGATTATGTCTAAGGATACAAAAATATTACAAATTAATGTAAAAGGGCAAAATAGTAAATATATCCTTTATAGATTGTAATACAATAATAAATAGGAATGTTCAGGGAGTATACACAAAAAAAACACAGACCCAAGCAGAGATTTAACAAATCCTAACTAATGAATGAATTCAATAACAGACCATAGAAATAACTAATAAGTATGTGAAAGAAAATTATAGTGATGAGACAACATGCCAGAATTTCTAGTTGTTGGCAACTAACCCAGCCAAGTGGAAAATTATATCCCTAAATACCAATATCAACAAAATAGAAAAGGAGACAATTAATGAACTGAATAAACATTTTGAAAGATAGAAATCCAACAAGTATACAAACATAAAATAAACACCAAAAAATAAGATAATGAAAATGAGTGGGAAAATAACTGGAATTTTAAAAGTCTATAGAAATAATAAGTAAAAATAAAAGCTAGTTCTTTTTTTAAAAAGAATAACAAAATTGATAAATCTTTAGCCAATTTAATTAAGAAGGCAGAAAATCATATCAACAAAAAATAGCAATCAAACAAGGTAAAAACCAAACAACAAAACCAGGTGATTTTTTAAATTATCAGAACCTATAATGCATAGTTATATGTTAACAAAACTAAGAACACAAAAGAAATAAAGAAAACTTTAAAAAATATAAAATACTCAAACTAACAGAAGACCAGAGACCTTAAATAATCTAATCTCAGAGAAAGAAATAAAATTTGATTATAAACCTACCAAAGAGGAAAGAGAGGGGGAAAAAAACTCCTTATCCTGATGGATCTATAGGAGAAGTCTATCAACCTTTTATGAAACAACTGGTAGTGCCAGGTATATAGGGCTGGGTCTGAGGCCCAACAAATTTAAATACAGCTCAAGCACTTATTAGCTGTGTGCCTAGGCAAGTCATTTAACCTGTTTCCTTAGTTTCTTCAGATGCAAAATGGTGTTAGAATTGGATTTGGATTTTTAGACTATAGTTTATAATATGAAAATGATAGATACCTAGCAAAGAATGGAATATGCCTAGCAAGAGTTGATCAAAATATATTTTCCTGGCATCTTGCACATTTAATCAAAGGAGTTTTAAATGGAAAAATAAGGTGGAAGGAGAAAACTCTACACATACCCACAAAGTCAAATACCACACTGAGTCGCTACATTGTCAGAAGAAGGGCTGTTGAGATATCTGGAAACTCATAAAGAAACAAAATTCAAATAAGGAACAGATAAGGAACAAACAAGGAACAAATAAGGAACAAGTAAAACCATGGGCTCAAATATTTATTAGCAAATAAGTAATCTAAGCAATAGGTAAAATGAATTAAAGCCTCTAATGCTAGGAAGCAAACTTAATCCTTTAGGTAGAATAAATGCTTGGTAAGATGAGGCTTGTAATAAGGGTTATTGAACCCTTATAGATTATTGGTATTGGTCTAGGTATTTCCAATACCTGTGTCCTGAGTGGACAGGCTCTTGTTTTGACTGTTAAGAAAGAAGGCTTCTCTAAATAGTACCTAAAGAATTCTGACTCAGGCCAGTTATGTAAAAATATATTTATTGTAGGTATAAACATTTTAGAGGAAGGGATAGTAAAAGGAAAACAGGTAGAAAGGTATTTCTTATATTATGTAGGTTCCTATGCTAATAAATGTTAACTATAACCACCCAAACAATCTGGTCAGCAAGGACTTTTCTTCTCCTTTGACAGTCGAAGCTAACCTCTCTTCCTATTGTGTCTAAAACCCCCAAACCCTTACCTATCTATCCTAATCTAAATATAAACTTATAAATAAGAAAAATAAGTCAAGTTTCTTTTTCCTGCTGCTCAGATGTGATTTCCAGCTGGTCAGAGATTCCACTGCCTTCTCCACTCTAACAGGTCCTGCACCCAACAAATTCCTCTGGCCTCTGTGAAGATGGGATTAACTCTCCCCTGCTCATTTTTAGATTTAACCACCAAAAGCATGTACACCCCACTTATCCTTAAGTATGGGGAGGTCTGTGACCCATGTGTGTGAAAGTGGGTGCTGAATCAGAACCCACTGACTGCCCTCTGGGCAGTCCTAAGCAAAACTATAGCTATAATTGGTCCACATAAAAGTGGAAGACAGGCACAGGAAGTAATGAAAGGAATGGTCTTTAAAAGGGACAAGAACTTCCTGTGATCAGGTCTTTTGCCTTGGAACTTGACTTGAAGGAGCTTAGGAACCTTGGATTGCTCTTGAATTTTCCATTAGAGCTACCACATGGGTGAGTGAAAAAGGCTGACTCCTTTTCCTGGTTTTTCTAGAGGTACTAGCCTCCAGAGAGGCCCCTCATCATGAAGGAGGCTCCATGGCTAAAACCGTTGTTTAATTTACCTCTAAGCCCCCCTTTGCTGGGTTCTTGTATGCCCTGCCTGGTTTGGACTGGGCTGGAGCAAATATCTACTCTCTCTGATTTTCTTACTTTCACCCTTTCCCTTTTTATAAATAAACTAACATAAAAAATAATTTGGAATTAAGTAATCATTCCTGGAGACCACTTATAAATTTAGTCCAACTCTTTTATTTTTACCATTTATATTCTGGCCCTTACACCTGATAAGATGGGTTATTCTCAGGATGTAAATTCACCAAGATATTCCAAACTCGCAGAGCCACTCTCTTTGGATCACCTTCCTTGTTCTGGTCAGCCCAAAGAGTCAGAGCCATTAGATCAATTGCCTTTCTAAAAGCTCCCGGAGAAAATTCTCTCCCATCAATTCTCCCTGAGATTCCATTCAGATTTAAAGAAACCCAACTTATTAATCACTCTTATGTATCTATCAATAAATTATGCTACTTAACTCTATTTCCTAATGAACTCTTGATTAACAAATATTTCTCTACAGTCCCATGATGAAAGTATGGTGTTGGACTGATATACTAAATTCAGAAGTAACAGGGTAAGTAAAAGATGTGTTTTTGTGTGTTGAGAGACAGAAAAGAATGGCATCTTAACATTGTATGTCAAGAATGTATCAAGAAATGAGGACCCAATAGCAGAGGGAAACCACAGTGGGGAGCAGAAGTGATTTTGTTGTTATTGTTAACATTAATTTAGGAACAACTTTGCTCCTTATCCTAACGAGTTTGGTTTGGAGCAGATTCCTGCTAAAGATGAGGCCATCTAAGCAAGACCTTGAAATTAAAAGGAGAGACCATTCCCTTTAAGGGAAGATTCCCCCCCGCCCCCATAACGATTTCTGCTGGTTCTCTAGCCAATGTAAAGGCTTTTTCTGCTTTTCTAATGAAGCCATTTTTTTTAAAGCGCCAGAACTTTGAATGGAAAGGATCCAGCACAGATCACTTCTTAGGAGAAAGAGCTAGAACTATAATTAAGGAACTCAGCTGAAGTCACAAGTTAGAAGCAGAGAGAAATTCCATAATTACCTGGCCAATGAGATCCTAGTCTGGCAATGTACAGCAGGGACAGATCCTATGAAGTAATTGTTAATAGAAATGATGCATTTGCTGAAGATCAGTGTAGGAAGTAGGTCCAGGAGAAGCCATATGGTAGCACCAGAAGATATGAGCATCCTTTCAGCCTCTTAGTTGTGAATTGTCCTGACTACATACATCTCTTACCTGTATGTTCGCTCATGCATGGGCCCTAGTCACACATATTCCTTACCTCTAGTTCTGTCTCTTCACACATGTTCTCTGTGTGCCCACATTCCCCTCAATTATGCACATGTTTGTGGAAGAATGTTTTAGGTTTATGAGAGAATTTCTTTGTTAATACTTTCCTTATACTGTTCCAATAAATGTCTTTGTCTTGAACTAATTATGTTCTCTGACTTACTGTTAAATATATACATCAGTGGGCACTCGTGCTTTAGGTTTTGAGTAAATGTGGACCCACAAAGTGCCTTGAACCTGGGGTACTTCTTACATGGGATACAAACCCCATGAAATAAGTGGGGGATGACCCCCCAAGTGTTATTTTTGCATTTATGTTTTAAATAAATTGTCTGTCCCTCTTTTTTGCTGTACTCTAAACATGTATATGCAACCCTGGCTTGTGAATATAATATTGCAAGCCTTACAGTCCTTTAGTGTGGAATCCTGACTGGGCCTCCTAGATATCTGAATTATCTCTTTCTGGCTGCTTGCAATATTTTCTCCTTGGCTTAAGAGCTCTTGAATTTGGCTATTACATTACTGGGGATTGTCTTTTGAGGATGTAATGTAGGGGGTGATCTATGGACTCTTTCAATATCTATTTTGCCTTCTTGTTCAAGAATATCAGGGCATTTTTCTTGGATAATTTCTTGTAATCTGATGTCAAGACTTATATTTTTTCCAGGTGAGAAGGAATGAGACAACTCAAAATGAAAGAAAAAAGTTAGTGTGAATATCACATCAGATGCCACCTAGATATACTACCCATGTTGGGGAGGGTGCTGCTAGTCCTGGGGCTAGGTAAAATGAGACAGAATCCTTGGTCTTAAGGAGCTTATACAGTATCCTAGTAATAGGTACAAGACATATACACAAATAATTATATTACAGGTTAGAATGTCATTAAGGAAAAAGCAAAGAGAAGGTCCTGAGAGATTTAAGGAGGGAAGGATAGCACAGAGAGGCTAACTGGCTAGCCCTAAATCATACAGATAGTTAGGAGGAAAGGTGGGAGTGGAAACAAGGTCTTCTAGCTTCCTTGTTCAGTGCTTTTATTACCATACTTCCACTTTCGATTGAGATGTTTGACTGTAAAGTATTTGCTATGAAGGAATTTTGTTTCTGTTCAGTCGTTTTCAGTTACATCTGTCTTTTTTGTATCCCCATTTTTTTTTGTATATTTTCCCTCTTTAGGAAATTTTATTTAATCAATTTAAAACATTTTTCCTTGGTTACAAGAATCATATTCTTTCCCTCCACCCCTTCCTGTAGCCAATGCACAATTCCATTGGGTTTTACATGTGTCCTTAATTAGACTCTATTTCCATGTTGTTGATGTTTGCACTAGGATGATCATTTAGAATCTACATCCCCAGTCATATCCTCCTTGACCCATTTAATCAAGCAGTTGTTTTTCTTCTGTGTTTCTACTCCCACAGTTTTTCCTCTAAATGTGGATCGTGTTCTTTCTTGTAAATCCCTCTGAGTTGTTCAGGATCACTGCATTGCCACTTATGGAGAAGTCCATTACATTTGATTGTACCACAGTGTGTCAGTCTCTGCGTATAATGTTCTCCTGGTTCTGCTCCTTTCACTCTGCATCAATTCCTAGAAGTCATTCCAGTTCACATGGAATTCCTCCAGTTCATTATTCCTTTCAGCAGAATAGTATTCCATCACCAACATATACCACAATTTGTTCAGCCATTTCCCAATCGATGGACAGCCCCTCATTTTCCAATTTTTTGCCACCACAAAGAGTGCAACTATGAATATTCTTGTATAGGTCTTTTTCCTTATTATCTCTTTGGGGTATAAACCCAGCAGTGCTATGGTTGGATCAAAGGGCAGACAGTGTTTTAGCACCCGTTGGGCATAGTTCCAAACTGCCCTCCAGAAAGGTTGGATTAATTCACAACTCTACCAGCAATGCATTAATGTCCCAACTTAGCCATATCCCCTCCAGCATTCATTACTTTCTTTTGCTGTCATGTTAGCCAATCTGTTAGGTTTGAGGTGATACCTCAGAGTTGTTTTGATTTGCACCTTTCTGATTATAAGAGATTTAGAATACTTTTTCATATGCTTATTAATAGTTTTAATTTCTTTACCTAAAAATTGCCTATTCATGTCCCTTCCCCATTTATTAATTGGAGAATGGCTTGATTTTTTGTACAATTGATTTAGCTCTTTATAAATTTGAGTAATTAGACCTTTGTCAGAGGTTTTTGTTATGAATATTTTCCCCCAATTTGTTGCTTCCTTTCTAATTTTGGTTGCATTGGTTTTGTTTGTACAAAACCTTTTTAATTTAATGTAATCAAAATTATTGATTTTACATTTTGTGATTTTTTTTCTTTTTTTTCTTTTTTTTTAAACCCTTACCTTAAGTCTTGGAGTCAATACTGTGTATTGGCTCCAAGGCAGAAGAGTGGTAAGGGCTAGGCAATGGGGGTCAAGTGACTTGCCCAGGGTCGCACAGCTAGGAAGTGGCTGAGGCCAGATTTGAACCTAGGATCTCCCATCTCTAGGCCTGGCTCTCAATCCACTGAGCTACCCAGCTTCCCCCTTGTGATTTTTTTCTAACTCTTGCTTGGCTTTAAAATCGTTCCTTTCCCAAAGATCTGACATGTATACTATTCTGTGTTCACTTAATTTACTTATCATTTCCTTCTTTATATTCAAGTCATTCACCCATTCTGAGTTTATCTTGGTGTAGGGTGTGAGATGTTGATCAAAACCTAATCTCTCCCTTTCCAATGATCAAATTTGGATTTTTGTCCCAAAAGCTGGGATCTTTGGGCTTATCATAGACTGTCTTGCTGAGATCACTTATCCCAAGTCTATTACACTGATCCTCCTTTCTGTCTCTTACCCAGTACCATATTGTTTTGATGACCACTGCCTTATAGTAAAGTTTGAGATCTGGGATTGCAAAGCCACCGTCCTTTGCCTTTTTTTTTAAATTATTTCTCTGGATATCCTTGATCTTTTGTTCTTCCAAATGAACTTTGTTATGGTTTTTTCTAATTTTTGTATCCCCATTTGGGTTTTCTTGACAGAGACACTGGAGTGGCTTGCCATTTCCTTCTCCAACTCATTTTACAGATCAGGAAACTGAGGCAAACAAGTTCAAGTGAATTCCATATTGCCACATATCTGGGAAGTATTTGAGCCTATTCTGAACTCAGGTTTTCCTAACTTTAGGTCTAGCACTCTATCCACTGAATCATCTACCTGCCCAAAGGGACTTTACCTTTAATTATTCAGAAGAGATTTGGGGAGTATCATTTATACATATTTTTGTATGGCTTTCTATTGGTATTAATCTAAGGACGAATAAGACATGACGAAAAGGAAAAACCTTAGTGAATGCAGAATATCTTTTAAAACTATAAAGGCCTCTTTTGTGTCCCATAATTGAACTAAGCACAGCAAAAGACAGTGATGACAACAAGTATACTCCATTTCTTCATTCTTGACAGTTATAGTGAGGACTGTTTAAAATCTATCTCCCTTTGTCTGTATATGGCAAGAGTGGAGAGTGTTTGGCAGCCCTGTAAAATTGAGATTTGAACTCTGGACTTCAATCCCCACAAGCCCTTGCTCCACTTCCCCAAAATGCTTTGTAATCTCACGGAATTCTGAGGTGGGTGAGATCAAGAAGGTACTTAAGCTGATTGCAAAGGCTTTTGAGCTCTCTTTTTTTGGACTTCCATTTTGGAGCAGACGTGGCTCTTTCCATAATGTAGGTGAGGTCTTGTCTAGGCCTCTGGCCTACGCACGTTTTCCTTATCCTGTATTTTCTTTAATCCTTAATCCTTAATAAACCTCTAAAAATATATAATACTCCTTGCAGAGAGAAACTAATTTCTACCTGCCTCAGTCTCCCCTAAATTTTAATCTTTACAGCCCTTAGATTGAATAGAAGGCAAGTAGACCCACATAGTTTGAATACTCTTGCCCAATTGGCTCCAGAGGATTCTCAGGACTGGAAAGAAATTGAGCTGTTCTATCAAACTTTTAGGCCCATGAAAATTGCTGAAATGTATGAAAATACATCCATTTACTAGGGAAAGGAAATTAGATTCACTTTGACTCAATGATGACTCAGTAATAGAGATCCATTCAAAAATAAGAAAGGCAAGTTTGGACCCCGATTCCTGGCAAATTTCGATGTAAGGTTTGAGGTCAGTGGGAGCTAGAGAGAAAGGGAAAGACTTCAAAGTGGAGGTACCTGGTCTGACCTAGCCTCTGGGCAAGTTTCCATGACAAGTAACTTTAAAACACTCAGCTCTGCCATACTAAAATGGGTCCACTTTCAAGAAACCTTTTCTCCTGAGTCAGCACTGTCACCTTATGGGAACTTCTGAGAATTACAGACAGACTGACAGAAGACCAGAGAGCTTCAGGAGGAACAGACATGGCTGGGGCCTTCAGGGGATGAGAGGAAGAGGTGATGATGAGTGCTACCTACAACTAATTGTGAAGAGATGTAAGAGGCAACACAATGAAAAGTAATACTTACTGGCAGGTCTGTCTGGTGGATGGGTGTAAGCCCCTGAGACTCTGTCAGGGAAGAGCTATTCCTTTGCAATTATAAATATTTTTCATTAGCTCTATTATAAGTTCTATATGCATGCTTTGATTTATAAATAAATTCTTTCAACCTGGAGAATTCTGAGCCATAAGCTTACAAAGGATGTTTGGTGACAATTCACTGGATGGAATGATTGGGTAAAATTCCCATATTTCTTAAGTATAGGTCCATGAAAGAGAGAGGTAAAAAAAATTCCCTCAAATATATTTAGGATCATCCTGTCAACAAAATCTGTTAACATGGGGGTTATATTTATGGGGTTGGTCTGACATTTTTCAACTCTTTGGAAATTCCAGTTATTGAAACCTATTGTAATGGAAAGCACACTGAACATGGAAGAAGAAGGTCTACATTGGAGTTTCATCTCTGTCACTAGCCACATGACCTTTGACAAATGGTTATAAAGATCTTTGGTTACAAAAGAGATTCTATACATCTCTTTTGAACACACAATTCTCTGAGCCTCAACTTCCTGATCTGTAAAATGGGGGTGATAATATTTGCACTTCCCTTTGGTAAAAATATCTCTTCTGAGAAATGTTTTAAGATCAATATATTTATAAAAATTAGGTTTAATTAATCAAGGACTTGGATGCGATATCATGGGAGGGAGAGATAAAAAAATGAGAGAAGTCTTGGGATAAGCTAAAGCTAGGGAGGTATTCACATTGGTCTATGGATGACAATGGGGCAAGAATTGGTCCTGACTAGGACTGAGAGAGGTAGGAAGTCATCTGGGTTTGAGAGAGGGGAGAGGTAGGCCAGTGATTTGAGGATTATTGAATCTAGGGATACTAAAAATAAAGAAAAGGGAAGAGGAATGAGTCAAGGGATTCAAGGCAATGGTCAATATCTATGAAGGTAATACTAAGAATCAATGAATAGCTGGGAATCCAGGGACAAACAAGGTTCAGCACCTCTGTTCAAAACTCTGGGTTTGGGGTACAGGAAGACCTAGGTCCATAGGTTGGAAAGATAGAATGGTTCCAATTGGTTAATGGTTTAAAAAAAAAAAACCTACATTTATTATTAACACAAGCTGGAACCTAACCTTCCAGTATAGTTCCTACAGAAGTACTAGAATGCCTTTTTTTTAAACTTCTTTCCTTTCTCATTTCCCCCATTGCTGACTCTTGGGAGAGGGGATGCCTATAACCTGGCTGAGGGTGGAGAGGACCCTTAGAGCTTTTTTTTTTTTTTCCAGAAAGTCTCTTCTCTTGAAAACAAGAAGTTGCTTGTGTCAGACCAAAGATAAAGTTTAGAGATGTGACTCTTACCTGGATGAACTCTTTCTGGAAAGGCTCTCTAGTTGAAAGGGTTAAGGAAGTGACACACAAGTCCCCAAGCCCTTCCAGCTGCTCCAGCCTCTCTGATTTGGGCAAATGCTTATGGGAATGCCAAGCTGGGGGCACCTCCATGGTCAATCATTTTTACTTTCTTTCAGGAAGATTAACTGCTCCAGCAATCCATCATTGGTCCTGCCTGGGCCTCCAGTGCCTCTACCATCCATGTTTATGCTTGTCTCCATTAACATCATTTAGTTTTTAGACTTTTCCTAATTAAGAAAGGTTCCCACCAGCAACAGCAAAAATCCCCACCACCTCTTTCATTATCTCAGCTTTTCTTCCCCTTAATTACTATTGAGCTGTGCGCTGATTAAATTAGTTTTTCGAGGTCCTTTCTGAAATCTTGGGGAAATTATCTAAAAATCATGAAATCAATTCCCTTACGCTGTTTTAATCTTTTATGTGCTGGGCTCAAAGAGGGCTGGGCAGACAAGTGCAGGCCTTCTGAAAAGTGTGCAGCCCTACAGTGCTCGCCAGCCTTCCACTGCCTTTGTGGGCCATCTGGGTCAATTTCCTTCCAAGTAAATGAAATGCAAATAAAAATTCCAGCAGTTTTTCAGCTGCAGGCTACCCAGCTGATTAGCATGACAGAGGGCGGGAGATGAGGCCTGACCCGGTGCACTTCCCCTCATCTCATTAAGTTGTAACTCTACCGTGGCTGCATTCATGGTGTTTATTGACGCTGAAAGGCGTCTTTATCCAAAACTAGCTAAATTCACATTCAGAGTTTTTACTTGGAAGTCTTGCCTGCTACAGCGTCCACATGAAAGTGAACCTATTGTAGCTGGCGAATGTGTCCTGCTGATTCTGAAACAATCTGGAGATTTCCCAAAAATGTTTATTTCACCAGTTTGCATTCCCCCCTCCCCCCGAAATTTGCGCCAGCACCCAGCACACTAAATGTTGGGGAAGAAGAGATGGCTGAAAGGAGATCCAGGCAGGGACGCGACGGAGCGCTTTGGTGGGAGGACTTTGGTTCTAAATGCTGTGGAAAGTGCGTAGGTTCCTCCCGCATAACCTGGGCGCAAGCTGTCTGGCCGCCAAGTGCTTTCCTCTTTGGAAAACTGGCTCCTCAGATACCTAGCACATCCCAAGCCCTTGCAACAGCCAGCTGGTGGCCCTGCTTTAACGCCAGCTCACCTGCTCCCTCTTCCTTTTTAGAAACTCTTACCAGGGCGTTTCTCCATCTATACCTAGGAAGAACACAGCAGAACCAGGGGGATCTGATTAACTCTGGAATTCTCGCTGTTGTCCTGTTCCAGCATTTGCATTCTGTGAAATGATTCGCTTATAGTTCAGATTAGGAGATCTCAGGACTTGGAGACCCCCCTTTTCCACTTTTCCAGCCAAGAAAATATGTGCTAAAGATATAGAGAACTTCCCAGTTCCATTAAGATTTTCCACTTCCCTCAAAAGAGGTTCGGTAGGCAGCCGGGTAGCGCAGTGAATTGAGAGCCAGGCCTGAAGAGAGGAGGTCCTAGGTTTAAATCTAGCCACAGACATTTCCCAGCTGTGTGACCCTGGGCAAGTCACTTAACCCCAATTGCTTTAGACCTTACCACTCTTCTGCCTTGGAACTAATACATAGTTTTAATTCTAAGGTGGAAGACAAGGGTTTAAAAAAATAACAAGGGGATGAAAATACACTCTTTTCTGTCTTTTGGAATTACAGATGGTAATATAGTTTTGAAGTAAAATTTCTTGAATGACTATGAATGACTTTTTTTTAATGGGAGTAATAGACCACCCCTGTGAGAATTCTGAGCAGTATTCAACCAAATGGAAATGCAGTATATTTGTGTATATTTGCAGCAATGGAGAATGGAAGTTATGCTCTGGAATGTGAGCACCTTAAAATCTTTAGCAGATTTGCAAACCACTTTGAAATAATACTTAGTAGATTTGCAAACAATTTTGAAACCATATTTCCAACTAGCTGATTTTCTTTTCTTTTTCTTGAATTTATTTATTTATTTAGAATTTTTTTCCATGGTTACATAATTTTTCCCATCCCTCTTCTCTCCCTCCTTCTAGAGCTGACAAGCAAATCCACTGGGTTATACATGTATCATTGTTCAAAACCTATTTCAATATTATTCTTATTTGCAATAGAATGATCATTTAAAGTCAAAATCCCTAAACCCATTGAACTGTTTTTCCTCTGTGTTTCTTCTCTCACAGTTCTTTCTCTGGATATGGATAGCTTAGCTGATTTTAAACTGATGTCCTAAATTTTTGTAATGACTTGCAAAATTATCCTTTGCTTTTCCCACATAGTTGTACCAGGTGCTAAAGGTTGTTTTAATGGTTTTATCAAAAGTTCAAGTCATATTAGCAGAACTATTAGAATTTATGAAAACTATTTTCTATGCAGATAAAAAAGTGGGGTCTTAGGGATAACTCACCCCAAAGAGCATTTGGGGGATGATAAGTAGGTCTTGTTGATGACCCCGAGAAAAGGTTTGTGGCATCATAAGAATTTCCCCAGCTTTGCATTGGTGAAGTTGTCCATCCACCACGTGCACATGGATAAGCAGAGTTTTTAGATAAGATGATGGTCAGGCTTTGAATTAAACACAAGAGTAGGGTTTACAGTAGCTCAAGTATTGTACAATATGACCCCGGGTCCCAACATCAGCTTTTCAGATTTAATAGTGAGCTGGCTGGACAATTGTCTCAGTAAGACTTGAGAAAATCAAAACAAGAGGGTACAGGAGATGAACTGACATACCTGATGAATTCTTCAATACCAACTAGAATAGGAGAGCATCATGGAAGGATGGTAATAAAAGGGATGGAATGACATAATTGTATTGAGAACACCTGAGTCCCTGAGTCCTAGATTCCTTTTCTTCAAAATAATGACACATGTATAATCCAATGGAATTGCTGGTCAGATCTGGGAGATGGAAAGAACATGAATCTTGTAATTATGGGAAAATCTAAATAAATAAATATTTTTTAAAAATAGGACAAGAAACATTTACACAGCCTACTTCAACGGGCTTTTGTAAAACTCTGAACTTGCCAGGTAGTCAACAAGCTTTTATTAAGTTACCAGGGATATGGTGAAAGGCAAAAACATGCTCCTTTCCCTTCGGGAACTCATATTTTAACAGGGGAGAGACAGCACGCAAACTGTTATGCATATATTGTACATTACTCAGCATAGCACTTGCTACATAGTTTCTGCTTAATAAATGCTTATTCTTAAATCCCTACTTTCTGAATCCTAATTTAAAAATGGACTAATTTTGTATCCTAATGGATCAAAGCAATGGAATATTGGTCAATCCATATTCCCATGTATGATACATGATATTGTTGAGTAGCCAGCATGAGTTTTTCCTTCACAAGACCAATGATTCGTGGCAGACATAAAGCCTGGCATTGAGGGAAGGGTAAAGTTAAATACAAGAAGAAAAAAAAGGCCTTCTTTCCCCACTCTAATGACTGCTACTATGTTCATCTACGGCAGTGGTCCAGGGCCAAGTCCCAAGGCTTCATGGTGGCCAAGTATCCCCTCTTCTGGGGTTCTCCTATTTCTCCACAGTCCAGCCTAAGCAACCATACTGGGACCTCTCCCCCCAGTTGCCACCTCATTCTTCACCCCCCCCCAGACCTTGAGCTCAAAACCTGGTGGGAGAGATAGTCACCTAGGGGCTAAAGCTGATTCTGAAATGACCACAGAATGACCCTAGCTTTCCTCCCATTCTGTCAGCACGGGCTGTTATTAATGATATTCTTCAAGAAGAGAAAGAACCAAGTATCCCCATTTTATTCAAATGAAACAATAGTGAAGCAGCCTTGGAAATAAGTACCAAGGTTTTCCCAGTCTGCCCCATCTATTGGGCACCTCCGCTAGTAGTCAAATGAATGACACCAACAGCCTTTTCTACTTGCATATTATGCAAATATAAGGCCAAGTCATTGTTGTGATCCTGCCTACACTGTCCCTTGGCTGAGGGAAAGAGATGAATGACTCCTTCTAAGACTGAAGTCAAGGAAAGAGTATTATTTTCTCAGCATTTAGAACCCAAAGGAAACTATTAGCATTGGATTTTTGAATTAAACTTGAACCATCTGGGATTTGTTCCTTTTCTTTTTTTTTTAAAGGTTTCCATTCTTGAGAGAAGGTTCTCAAGTCTTCTTGCCCATTGAGCAGCTTTTTCTCTGACTTTTGGTGAATGAAGTAGAATAGAGTTGAGTCCAAAGCAAATGAGCTCATTTCTCTTTACCCAAGAGAGGAAAAGGAGGGAAAGCATGTTTCAAAATAAAAATCTTTCTAATTCAGCTGTTTTCCTGTCTGCTGCAGTCTGGATCTCTGAGGAGTTTACCTGACATTTCATGGACTGTTCTCTGGAGGATTTATAGCTTCAGATCACTGTTGGCTTCTTGTTTGGGGGGTGGGGAGAAGAAGGTTAGAACACTCACTGAATCATAAACTTTAGGATAGGAAGGAACCAATTTAGAAACCACTTAGTCCCATCTGTACCTGGACAAGAATCCCCTATATATCAGGCCTGACAAGGAGTCATCCAGTCTTTGGTTAAAGACATGTAGTGTGGGGAACCGGGTACCTTCTGAGGACCTCTAATTGTTAGGAAAATATTCCTTACCCCAACCCAAATCCGCTTCACTGTAACTTCAACACATTGCTCCTCTTTCTGCCCCCCAGGAGCCAAACAACAAATCCAATTCCTTTTCCTCAAAACAATTCTTCAAAGACTGTCTAGAGCCAGCTCCACAATCTCCTGGGAACCAGGCTTGTCACATTTTCAGTTGACTTACCCCTTGCAAATATCAAACTAAAAATCAGAGTTCGAGTCTTGTTTGTCGATGGCTAAGACTTTAGAAAGTGACACAGAAACAATAATACAGATCAGACTGAAAAGTGTATCTTTTGTAAAAAAAATTTTTTTTCTGGAAGCCATTGTTAAACATTTAATGGCATACCACAAAACTTTTTACCCTTTCCCCCAATCTTCTTTTTTCCATTTCTTGTAACTAGTCCTTTTAGGTTGTGATCACAAGGATCTCAGGGGTATCAAAGTCCATCCTAAAATGCCCAAACTAATGAGCAGAATGGAATTCAACAGCAGATCTATCACCTGTCTTGTTCTTGGCATTACTTTTTTCAGTGTAGCCTTAACATCACATTAGTTCTTATAGCCTGCCCCATTCCACTAATGACAAACTGAGTTTGCAGTATACTAAAACTCCTGTGTGTCATTCAGATGAACTGCTTTCTAACGTGCTGCCTTCATTTTTAACTTGTGAGGTCTATTTTTGGAAGCCACTCTACATTTATCCCTATTAAATTTCATCTTATTAGATTTGGCCAGGGGGCCTGAGAGACACAGGTTTGGCAGTCATGTGCCCAGAGATAAAAGGGAAAGAGTAAGGAAGGAAATGGCATAGCCAATGGAGAGAGGCTAAAGACAAAAGAGAAAAAGCCAAGGGCAGCAAAGCTTTGGGGAGCCCCACCACTAAAGAACTGGGAAGACAAAAGACTAAGCACAGAAGAAGACAGAGAAGAGAGACAGAAATAGAAGCAGGAAAATCAAGTGCCTCTGAAGCCAAGAGTGAGAGCATGTCCATAATGATAGAGATTCCTTGGCAAAGTCAAAAACTACAGAGACGACAAGGACAAGAAGACCTAGTAAAGGTCTTTGGATTAGGCAAGAGAAGGTCATTATGTTTGAGGAAAGAGTTTCACCTGGGATCTAGAGAAGATGCCAAGATGTAAGGGTTTGAGGAATAAATGACTGGGAAGAAAGTATAGGCATCCGATACAAACTAGAATGTTCAAGAACTTTGGTAAAAGAGAGAGGAGACCAGGTGTGGGTAGTATATATGGGACCATGGTTGAATCTAACACAATAATGTCCCTTTAAAAATATCTCAACATCTATACAATATGGATGTCTAGTGTTTTGTGTCATCATCATTTCAACTCTCTGTGAATCTTAAAAATTCTCAGACCCTACTTCATAAGGTTGGATTGTGAACATTAAAAATTCTCAGACCCTACTTCATAAGGTTGGGTTAAGACCATTCCCCATTTTAAACAATGAAGGAACTTAGATCAGGAATGTGAGACCTCTACTCCACCCCTACTTAAGACTGCTTTAGGGGAAGAAACTCCTTGCTGAACAATGAAAAAAACTTAAACCCATACTTATAGTAAGACAAAAGTTCCTAAGCTGTGCCTATTTTTAGATCCAATACAAAAGGGTGCTAAGTACCTATAAAGGTTAGGCAACTTGTGAATTTACAAGGAGCAAAGAGGTGAGAACTTACTCAGAGGTTTTCTGGTGTGAATTACTCAAAAAATTTAAGCCTTCTTAGGTGTGGACTAAGAATGGTCTGTCCTTTGAAAAATGTCTACTATGATTGATAGATGTAAGAACTTAGGGGAGGTGACATAGGAGAAAATTCGCTTTAAAAGGGAGCTCAGATAGAGCTGGATGCATTTCAGATTCAGATTCAGGATTGAGCTGGTAGAGTCAGCTGAGATAGAGCTGGCCTGGTGTCTCTGAACACTAGAATCCTTGCTTGGACAAATCTTATGGTGAGTGATTAAAGACTGACTGATCTCTCTCTTAAGACTCAGGTCTAGGCCATGTTGGCTAAGGCCCTTCATACTTATTCCTCTCTTATTCTCTCTCACTTTCATTAATTCCTCATTTGTATGAATTAAAAATCTCTATAAAACCCAACTGACTTGGGTATATTTAATAATTGGGAATTGTTCCCTGGCGACCACCTTATATTTGATTTAAAAACAAGATACTGTCTTGAAAACATATTTTCTGTGGTCCCAATTTAACAACCATTCATATCTACTACAGTTTATGTCTTCCACTATTTTAATTATTACATCTCTCTGCACTGAACCATCTAAAGAGTCAAAGAAAAACGAGTAAAAATATTTAATGTAGTTACTATATCTGAAAATGTATACAGTATTCTGTCCCAGTGGTCTCTTACCTCAAATAAGATGACACTTATAACACTCTTAGCACAGTGTGTGGCAAAAAAATAGGAGCTTAATAAACATTTGTTCTTCACCCCATGCTCCCAACTGTTTCCTGTGGGGGGAGGGATATATTTTCCCCAAGACTTCCATTAGAATCACTCAGAATTTTATGTTTAGTCCATTATCCAAGAAACATTTATTAAGTGCCTACTATGTGCCAGGCTAGGGTTATGTGCTAAGTGCTAGGGTTATAAAAAGAGACAAAAGACTTCCTACCTTCAGATAACTCACAACCTAATCCTTTTTTTTTTTTTTGGTGATCTTTCCATTTACATTGCTATAGTCATTATGTCCATAATTCTGTTGGTTCTGCTTATTTTCCCCTGCATTGGTTCATAGAAATCTGTACATGTTTTTCTGAATATTTTTGTTTTCCTTTTCTTTCTAGAATATATGCATAATGTTTATTATAATTATATTACATGTTATATATTATGATTATGTAAAATATACTATATTGACTTATAATATTCCATTACATTGATATACCATATCCTTTTCTAGCCATTCTTTTGTCAATGGTCATCTACTATGTTTCTACTTCTTTGCCAGCACAAAGAGTGCTATTATCAACATTATGATATACACTGGCCTATTGTTTCTGTCTTTGACTTTTTAAAATTGTATATTTCCAGAGGGATCACCAAATTTAAGAGTGTGTGTATTTTAGTCATTTTTCTTGCATAATCACAAACTGACAATCAGAATATTTGGGCCAATTCACATTGCATTAGTGTGCTTATCTTCCCAAGACCCTTCAGCATTGACTATGCCTATCTTATTTTTATCATCTTTGACAGTTTTCAGGTTGTAAGGTGAAATTCCAGAAACATTTTAATTTGGATTTCTCTTGTTGTTAGAAATTTGAAGTATGTTTTAATGTGGTCATTTATGGCTTGAAATTATTTTGAAGACTGTTTGCTCCTGCCTTTAATCATTTATTTTTCAGAAGGTATGGTTTCTACTATTGAATCTATATCCCAAAGAGGTTAGAGAAAAGGAAACAGAACATACTTGCACAAAAATATATTTAGCAGCACTCTTTGTAATGACAAAGAACTGGAATGGAGAGGATGTCTATGGTTTGGTGAATGAATGAATGAAGAAGGTATGGGATATGGTTATAATGGAAATGCTATTACACCATAAGGAATGATGATCAGGAACTGCTGCAATAAACAGAAATATTGTTAAATGATCAACTGTAAAGAATTAAATTATTACTAGCAAAATAAGGTCTCAAGATAACTCCAAAGAACTCTTGATAAAAAAATTCTATCCAAAGCCAAAGAATGAACTGTGGGATCTGATTGCAGATCAAAGCATGCCATCGTTCACTTCATTGCCCTCATGAGTTTGGGTTGTTTTGGATGTGTGATATATCTTCTGTCACAGCATGGAGAATATGGAAATATTCTTTCACGAAAGCACTGGTATAAACTATTTTAGACTATTTGCTGTCTTGAGGAGGGAAGGAAGATGGGAGAGAATCTAAATTGCAAAATGTCAGGAAACATTCATAAAAATTTGTTTCTACATTAAAAAATGAAAGTGAGTAGTTCTTTATATTCTATATTTATGTCAGTTCCCTATATATATATACATATATATATATATATATTATGGGTGTATGGGGTGCTCAGGGAGGGGTAGTATCTCTGGTATGGAGGGCTTGTCGTGCCCTCTTAGGGCAGCTCTCCAGCCTCTGACCCCCACCTGACACCCAGCTCTCACTTGTGGCTCCCAGTAGCTGCTAGCATGTGGCAGCGGCCACACCCCAGGCAACAGCTTCAACAGGCCAGCTAAACCTTGTGAGGGTAGCCATCGGGTTGTCATAGACCCCTGGTGAACTAAGGCTTTGCTCACCCAGCATGTGAAGACTGCTTCAGCTGAATAGATGGAAGAAACCAACAAGAAGGTTCAATGGCTGAGATGGCGACGCAGCAAAACACTGTGGAGTGCTCAGGGCGTGTTGGAGCACAAAAGACAACATGGCCATCCAATGCAGCTGAGGAAGTCTCCAGGTGTAACGACTTTTCGTGCCACTGGACCCAGGCTTCCAATGCCGAGAGAGTGGGACTGTCTCTGTGCATCGACTTTTCCACTTAAATCTCCATGCACAGGTGTCTTTGTGCACACTCATCTATACACCATAGATGAAAACGCACAAAGACAATCGTCATCCTCAGTTACCGAGAGACTACTACTATTATATATATATATATATTTATAACTGCTATTTGATACAAATATTGCTTCCCACAACCATTTCTCTTTTTATTCCTTCTTCACTAATTATACTCCTTCTAAAAAAACTTTTTGTGTTATACAGTCAAAATGGTTTATTGCATGGTTTACAACCTCCTTTATTCTTTATTTAGTTAAGAAGTCTTTCAGGAGGCAGTTAGGTGGCTCAATGGATTGAGAGTCAGGCCTAGAGACAGAAGGTCCTGTTCAAATCTGACTTCAGATACTACCTAACTGTGTGACCCTGGGCAAATCACTTAATCCCCATTGCATAGCCCTTGCTGCCCTTCTGCCTTGGAATAATATACAATATTGATTCTAAAATGGAAAGGTAAGATTTTTAAAAAAAAAGAAGAAATCTCTCAGTCATAGATGAAAGGCAGCTAACCTTATTCTCATCTAATTTTTTTATGCTGTGGACCTATACATATATAGGGCACATATTTTAATATTCAGTTTTTAATGATATATGGTGTTTGATATTAGTCTAAATCTACGTTCTGCCAAACTATTTTCTGGTTTTCTCAACAGTTCTTAGAAGATGCTATTTCACATACAAAGTCATTGTGAAACCAACCTACCATTATTAAATGTCATATAAATGGGGAGAAACAATTTCATCAACACTGTCTTGGGGAGCGGGCAGCTGAGTGGCTCAATGGATTGAGTGCCAGACCCAGAGACAGGAGGTCTTGGGTTCAAATCTGGATTCAGACACTTCCTAGCCATGTGACCCTGAGCAAGTCACTTAACCTCTATTGCCTATCCTTTACCACTCTTCTGCCTTGGAACCAACACATGGTATTAATTTCAAGACAGAAGGTAAGGGTTTAAAAAAAAGACTATCTTGGAGTCTAGGTACTACCATTAGGAGAAAATTAGAGATATTTCTTGTAAGATAAATTATCTTGTGTTACATTCCTGAAACTATGAAAACAAGAAAAGTATAGTAGGGAAATTACTGCTTTAAACATGTATAAAAGGATGGAACACTGTTAGTATCTTTGCATGCAAAGTAAAATGGACTCAAAGTAATTAACTGATTAATTTTGGGGAGAAAAGAAAGAAAGAAAGAAAGAAAGAAAGAAAGAAAGAAAGAAAGAAAGAAAGAAAGAAAGAAAGAAAGAAAGAAAGAAAGAAAGAAAGAAAGAAAGAAAGAAAGAAAGAAAGAAAGAAAGAAAGAAAGAAAGAAAGAAAGAAAGAAAGAAAGAAAGAAAGAAAGAAAGAAAGAAAGAAAGAAAGAAAGAAAGAAAGAAAGGAAGAAAGAAAGGAAGAAAGAAAGGAAGGAAGGAAGGAAGGAAGGAAGGAAGGAAGGAAGGAAGGAAGGAAGGAAGGAAGGAAGGAAGGAAGGAAGAAGAAGAAGAAGAAGAAGAAGAAGAAGAAAGTATCTCCAGAAGCTACTAATGACCTATGATGTGTGAGTTTACGTTTGCCCTGAGAAATGCTGTTCACTGTAATAATTCCAAGGTTTTCTTCATCTCCAGCTTTCCATTGCATAATTTCCTACTGAATAAATTGCCCTTGACTTGGAAATGTTCCCATTTCCAGATCCAATCTTTTTGAAAAATGTTTTGTCAGTTGCTCATAATTCAGAATTTTATGGATATGGTCTTGCTGGCTCCTTATTTTTAAAAGAGCCCTTCAGCAATCCACCACAGGAATGCTACCATGAAAGATTTCAGGCTTGGGATCCCAACTGTAGCATTATTTGGTGATATGTGGCATGTCTTATTTATGGCTGCTGTTGTTCATCTTTCGAACACTTAACCAAGTCCTTGGCAGTGATGGAGGGGGGAATCTTCTATGTGACTATGAAAATAAATCTCAAAGTAGTGGGCTCCCATTTACTGTTTCTGTTTCATGACTTTGAGCTGCCCACCTGTGAGATGATATAAATTTTTATCCTTAAAATCATAAAATGGAGTTTATGTAGTCCATCTCTTAGCCTTCAGGAAAGAACATACTTATATCACTCCAGAATGATAGATGTTTACCTTTCTGAAAAATCCCCAGAGAGGGAGTTTTCCCCTGGCAACAAATTCTAACATCTTGCAAACTTGGCAGTCAGGCAATCAGTCTGCAGTCAGGCAGTTATTAAGCACTTACTATGTGGCAGAGAGAAAGTTCCTCCTAATAGCTAACCTGAATTCCTCTTAACTGCAAATTAAGCCCATTCTTTCTTGTCCTTTCCTCACGTTGACACTCTCACAATAAATACCATCACTCACAACAATATACTATCACAGATCAGAAGGCAATTACAAAATCCTCCATCAGCTCTTTGCTCCTTGGACAAAATCATTCAGGTTGCTTTAGCCTTTTAATCATTGAGCTTCCTTGCCAATCTTTTATCATGCATGTCCCTCTCTGGAATTTGCTGTGGCTTCTCCATGTCTTACTGCAGCTGAGACCTCTATACAAATTCCGGCCATTTCTGAACAAAGACTTGGCTCGCAGGGAGGATGATCTGGACTCTAGTCCTGTTTGCACATCTTAGTAATAATAATTGATCTCCGTATAAGGCATTTACAAAGCATTTTCTTCATAACAATATAACAAGGCAGAATAACAAACAGATTCTATTTTTCTACATCACCTACATTTTCCTACAAATCCCCAGTGTGCAGCTATGGCCAGATTTATTGGTTCCCAGACCAAAGGCCAGTTGAAGATCTTGGGCAGGGATGTGGTGGTACACATGGGGCAGACCACACCAGGTCTGGGAACCAGCAAGCTGGAGGCTGAGACCTGGCCAGGCAGTCACAAGAAAAGGAGCAGGTTTCAGCTGGGTGTTTGTTGGACCTGCTTTTGTAAACAATGCATGCTAGCCTGGAGAAGAGAAGAAATCTGCTTAGGAAACTCAGTATTTGATGGACAGCTCCTAAGTCTGCTCAGCACCAAGAAAAGGAAGGATTTGCTATTTGTCCAATCACAGGGAAATAGATTACAGATTATGTTCTTGTCTCCTTCTGAGATATTAAAGAAAGCCTAGATTCTAGGGAGAGGGAGAAAAATGTGAGAAAACAAGAAAGGAAAGACTAGGTATGGGGCAGCTAGAGGGCTCAGTGGATAGACAGGGTCAGGGTTAGATAAGGAGTCCTGGGTTCAAATCTGATCTCAGATACTTTCTAGCTGTGCCTAACCCTTACTGTTCTTCAGTATTGGAATTGATACTTATAATTAATTCTAAGATAGAAGATAACAGTTTAAAGAAAGAAAAGAGAAAGAAAAGACCAGGTTATTAATGGCATTAAAAACAAAACAGAGGATTTAAATTTTGATCCCGGAGATAATAGGAAGCCCCTGGAGTTTATTGCTTTAAGAATATTTGGTAGTTGAATGGATAGTGGATTAGAATTGGAATAATCTTGAGACAGAAAGACTAACTAGAAAGCTATTGCAGTGGTCTAGGATGAAATGATAGGAAAGAAAGAGATCTAAGCCATGCAAGTTACAATGACCCATGTCTGCCAAGCCTATGCTGGGGCCTGAGCTTTGAACACAAGAGGTATATGACCAGATGTCACCAAGTCACATTATTATAGTTCCTAGAATTCTTCTCACACGTGGTTCCCCTGAACACTCAATGTGTTTGGAGCTCAATATCCATTCAGAACCATAGCCAACAAGTTCCCACCAATGTTTCTTTTGTTGGCCAGTAAAAAGACATATTATTTTAAACAAGACATATTTAATAAAACAGCATAGCAAGATAAATGGATAGGGCTAAATCCATGATTTCATTAATGTAGGGAACTCCCAAATGAGGAAATTCCATTTATCGACACAAGTTGACACCTAACTGAAACTCAAAGTTTAAGAGTTGCCTAGAGCTCTGAGAGATTAAATGAGTCACACTGACTTGATGTGTTGAATCCAGGTCTTTTTAGCTTCTAGAATGAGTACATAGCCATTATGCTATGCTGCCTCTTCATAGCAAATTAAGTGACAAGAAAGATAGCCCATGGCTCAGTGGATAGAGACCCAGGTTGGGAGATGGGAAGATCTGGGTTCAATCTGACCTCAGACACATCCTAGCTATGTGACCCTGAGCAAGTCACTTAAGCCCAGTTGCATAGCCCTTATTCCTCTTCTTCCTTGGAACTGATACTCAGTAGTGATTCTAAGATAGAAGGTAAAAGTTAAAAAAAAAAAAGATCGTCCCAGAGCCACAAGAGAACCATCTCCCATAGGTTACACCAAATAGGGGATGAGTGGGGTAATATGTAGAGAACATGTGATCAGTGAACATGCATAAAAGGATAATCATATATATACATATGGATGATATATGGCCAAAAAACTGTGTGAATGGCATATGTACATTGGAAACGTGTGGACCAAGCGCTAACATGGATGGCACTCAAAAAGGACCATGCCAAGACAGGGCACTTAGGTTGGTGAGGCAACTTCTACCTCTGATGTGAGTTGCCAATATCTGTTACCAATGTGATCATACTGTTCTCTGCCAGTTATAGTTCTTCTGCTGGACATCACATGTCCATTCTCCTTTAGATATCTAAGCAATGAGGCATTATACCAGCTCTGTTGGATGTGCCCACTATCAAAGACTATGATGAGCTGTTATCTGCTACCATCTGCTGGTCTTTAGCCTCTTTGGGACATCTGCTGCTCTCTGCTACCATCTGCTGGGGTCTAGCATCCAATAAGCCTCTCCCTTGTAAGGGAGGGACTAAAACAGTTCTAGTGTATCTCCACCCTGGAGATACCCTCCCCTTCCAGAGAACAGTCCATGGGCTGTGGTGCTAGGTGGCCAGAAAAGTCACTAAAAGCCACCAAGCTAGGGTTTAATCTGTTTTCTGGCCCTTCTCTAGCCTCTACTCAAAGTCTTTGCTTCCAGCAATATCTGACTTGGGGTTAGGAAATTCCTTTCAATGCCTTTCAAATCACTAATTTTGGGCCTCACATCACTAGAAGGTTCTACTAGGTTAAGAAACTGTGTGAATATGGAGGTAAGAGTCTCCCATCAGCATCTCTACTCCTTCCCACAATTCCCCTAATTGATAGTCATGAGCCCGTGTTTCTCCCTACCCCCACCCACCCCAAACTTGGGGTCAAGAACAAAAGAACTAGGTGAAGCTGTCACCACTCACCTTAGATCCTTCGTTTTAAATTCCTGCCTTTATATATACCTGGCAGTAACAGAATTATTCACCTCTGTTTAATATTCTCACCAGATCAGCATGCACTGACTTCCCTACAATAGAACCCAAGGGATGTGCCATATCACCTCAGAATATGTTAAAGGAACTATAGAAGTTTGGCATATGACACAAAGAACTTTGCAAATAGGCTCTGGGCTGTGAGCGTCTATTTTAAACAGTCTTGGGAATTTGTTCCTTTCCTGTACTAACAGGTCACAATAACAAACAGATCAGCTCTAAGATTTCCTTTAATCAGAATTTTGCATTCAACCTGGGTGTCCTCATGGCTCCATTTAATTCATGTGTCTAGGGCCTCTGAGTGACATTCATGCCTGAATGTAATCATTTCTTCAACAAGAGAAGTAATGATCGCTGATTCCAAGATAGGGCAAAAGAAAACAGTGACTCACATACCAGAACAGCCTTTTCAGATCATCTTTTTTCTTTCTTTTTTAAAAGCCTTCAGGCCACAAATATCCTATTTGTCTCACAAATGTGTATCAGGTCTGTCTATATTCACCAAAGGGCCTGTTAATCCTGGTACACCTCGGAGGGAGAGATGGATAAGGTAAAGATGGGCATGTGGACCCACTTGGGGATTGAGTAAAGTTTTGAGGTCTTCTGGTAAGTTTCAACCTACTGTTTGGGGAACTCTTACTAGAATCCTTTCCCCCAAATTATCTAAGAGTCTCTGGGATAGAGTAGTTCTCTTGACATTTTTGAATAAGTGGAACTGGCTGGAACCCAGAGACTAGTGAGGCAGGTTATCTGAGATCTAACAGAGATCTCTAAAAGAGGAAGTATGGGTGTGTTGTTAGAACAGCAGGGGAATGTGGTCTCAACTGCAGAAAGAGAGAGACAGCATGATGTAGAGAAAACAACTATGTTTGGAATCCAAAGACCTTGGTTCAAATTCTGGCTCTGCCATTTTCTGTCTGTGTGGCCTGAAGCAAGTTGCTTAATCTCTCTGGGTTTCAATTTCTTTATCTGTAAAATAATGGAGTTGGACTGTATGACTTCTAAGGTACCTTTCCAGCTCTAAACCTATGATCCTTTCATGTAGGCAGGTAAAACGGGGACATCAGAGCGATCCAGTAGGCAACAGTGGGCAGGTGATGGAAGGCAGTTGGAAAGCTACCTATAGGCAATGACCTAAGTGGACCTTCAGTCAGGATCAGAAAATGTCTCTTATAAAGCAGCAGGAACCCAGACAGAGAAACCATGGTATAGAATAGGACTCCAGTTCCTGGTGGCACCAGTAAAAGCAAGGCAGGGCCCCATAATATCAGTGATTCTCATTTTTATAGCACTATAAAGTTTACAAAATACTTTGTGGGAAACATCATGAAGTGGTTACGGTTATCCTTTGTACTTGTACTTCAAGAAGACAAAATGACCCACTAATGATGTTTTTTTGACTCGAGTATAAAATGGACTGAAATGAAGCAGGGTTACACAGGGTCTTTGGGCTCACTCTCTTTTCCAGGATCACCAAAGTCCAGTGGCAAGGCAAAAGTGAAGATGACTGGCAATGGCCTGAGATACAGTGGGCAACTTTGGCATCTTTGATGGCTGACCAGGTTCTAAGTGCTCTATAGCACCTGCTTCCATCACCTGCACAGGCACTGGAACAAATTGTTCTCGTCCACCCATTCTGGTGGGGGGAAAGTCTTCACATGTGAGGTAAGCAGCTCAAATATTACTATACCTATTTTATAGACAAAGGAACCGAGGCTAAGACAGTCTGATTTGCTGATAATCATATGAGTCAACAAATATTTATTAAGCACATTATTATTACTAATATTATTATTATTAAGCATTTGCTAGATCCTATGCTGAGGACTGGGAATGCAAAGAAAGGCAAAAGCCAATCCCTGCTCTCAAGAAGCTCACAATCTAATGAGGGAGATAGATATCCTACTAACAACTCTGTGTGTGTGTGTGTGTGTGTGTGTGTGTGTGTGTGTGAGAGAGAGAGAGAGAGAGAGAGAGAGAGAGAGAGAGAGAGAGAGAGAGAGAGAGAGAGAGAGAGAGAGAGAAATTAAATATAGAGGAAAGGCACTAACATACTAGCATTAAGAGGGATCAAGAAATGCTTCTTGTACAAGGTGAGATTTAGCTGGGACCTGAAGAAGTCATGAAGAGGGGAAGAATTCCAAGCACAAGGAATCAGCCATGAAAATGAACAAAATGGAAGATTGAGTATCTTGTGAGAGGAACAGCAATGGGGTCGGAGTCAGTGATCACAGAGTATGGAAAGAAAGAGAGGAGTAGGATGTACGAAGACAGGAAAGGAAGGAAGGGGCGAAGGTATGAAGGAAGAGAGAAAGGAATGAGTATTTATATAATGCCCACTATGTGCCAGGCACTGTGCTAGGTGCTTTTACAAATATTATCTCCTTCAATCTTCATAACAACCCTGTGTGGTGGGGGCTATTATTTTCTCCATTTTACAAATAAAGAAAGTGATGCAGGCAGAGGTTATGTGACTTGCCCAGAGTCACACAAGGTCATCAAAATCCAGAGGCAAGACAAAAGTCAAGCATACTGGAAATGACCCAGGATAGGTCATTGGCATCTTTGATGTCTGATTAGATTCTAAGTGCTCTACATCACCTGCTTCTGTCACCTTCATGGCACTGGAACAAATGATTCTCATCCACCCATTCTGGTGGGGGGAAAGTAAGTATCTGATTGCCTGATTTAAACTCAGGTCATCCTGACTCCAGGCCTAACTCTCTATCCATTGAAGAATTTTAAAAGCCAAACGATTTTATATTTGTTGCTAGAGGTCATAGGGAGGTAACAGAGTGACAAGGTTAGACCTGGGTTTTAGGAAGATTAATTTGATAGCTAGAGTGGGAAGAAACTTGAGCCATCAGGTCCAGCCAGCAAGAGGTTGCAAATTTCCATGCACCAGGGTGGTGACAGTGTCAGAAGAGAAAAGAGGGCAAATATGACAGATAGGATGAGATAAAGGTCATGGAACCAGTAAGCAGCAGAATCCATTGGGATTCATTGCCTTTTTTTTTTTTTGGTCACCATATTACTGTTGATTTATTCCAAGCTTATAAGATCTACCCACATGGACCTCCAGAGTTTCTTTCTGAACCTGTGTAAGACTTTACAACTATCCACATTAAATTTTATCTCATCAAAATGGCCCATCCAATTTGGATCCTGTTTGACATTCCAACATATTAGCTGTTGCTCCTTAATTTGTGCCTTCTGCATATATGACAAGGACACCTTGAATGCCTTTATCTAGGTCATTAACAAAAATATTAAGCAGCTTGGGGCCAGATGCCAATCCCTGGGGGCATTAAAGTCTTTTGCTCTATTTCACAATGGTCCAATAATGACTATTTTGAGGGTCTAATTATTCAGTCAATTAAGGAGAATAGCAAAAAAGACAACTATTTTCTTAAAATGATATAAACTGTACTTCAAGCATTCCCCTTAATCCACCAATCTGGTGACCTAATAAAAAAACAATTGAGGCTAGAAGGCATAAACTGTCCCTCATAAAACCATAGTCACTTTTTATAGCAACCTTTTTTTTCTCTAGGTATATATTAGCCATCTTTTAAACAAGACATTCTAGAGTTTTGTCAAGAATCAACATCAACCTCATTGGCCTAGTGTTTGTACACTCTACCCTCTTCTTTCTTTCTCTCCTTTAAAAAAAATAGGAGTGGGCAGCTAAGAGGCTCTGTGGATAGGGAGTCAGGCCTGGAGATGACAGGAGATCTTGAGTTTCCATCTGAATTCTGTTACTTCTAGCTATCTAAAGCTGGACAAGTCACTTTACCCCAGTTGCCTAGCTCTTACTGCTCTTCTGCCTTGGAACTGATTCTTAGTAATGATTCTAAGACATAAGGTAAATGTTTTTTAAAAATTAAAACATTTGCCAATCTGCAGCCCTGATATATTTCTCCCATTCTCTTTAACTCCCCTCTCTGGGTCTCAGTTTGCTCATCTGTAAAATGATGGAATTGGTTTTGATGATCCTTGAAGTCCATTCCAATGATAAATCTATGATCCTATAAATAGTAAAATCAAAGATGTGGCAAGTACTAAAATAGATTCTCAAAGATAGCTATGAAAACTTTGTAAAGGGTGGTTTCAATGGTTAAAAAGATGGCGGTCCTTTGTAAAGACAGAAGGCAGACACCTTATCTTTTTGGTTATTGTTTTTGTAACTGCCCTACTCTCTCTACCTACACAGAGCAAGACTGGCTACATCTCCCCCTCAGGATTCTAGGGGTTCCCTTGAGAGGCTTGGAAGGTGGTGTTAGGTTTAGGAAGGAAAGGGTGGGCTGGGTGGGTCTTTAATGCTATTGGTTCAAGCTGCTACCAGTTTTGTCTTTCTCTACTGTTAGCCATGAGTGACTAATATAACAGTTTCATTTACTGATTTAACATCAATTAGATTTTATAAAAGGACATTTACATCAAAGATAAAGGAATAACAAAAGTACAGACATTTCCCTCTAACATCCTAAGGATACTCTTTCCTTTATTTTCAGTCATTTCAGTTGGGTTTGACCCTTCCTGACCCCATTTGGACTTTTCTTGACAAAGATAGTAGAGTGGCTTGCCATTTCCTTCTCCAGTTCATCTTACAAATATGGAAACTGAGAGGCAAACACAGCTAGGTGACTTTCTCAGGGTGACCCAGTTAGTATGTGCCTGAGGCAAGATTTGAGCTCAGTTCTTCCTTACTCTAGGCATAGCACTCTATTCACTGAACACAAAAATAAGATATGTGAAACCACAAATCTCTTTATTTTTGTTGTTCACTTATTTCATTTGTGTCTGACTCTATGACCCATTTGGCATTTTCTTGGCAAAGATGCTAGAGTGGTTTGCCATTTTCTTCTCCAGCTAATTTGACAGATAAAGAAACTGAGGCAAATAGAGTTAAGTGACTTGTTCTAGGTCCCATAACTACTAAGTGTTTGAGGTCAGATTTGAACCCAGGTCCTCCAGACTCCAGAGTACTGTCCACTGCACCACCCAGCTGCTTTCTCTCTCTCCTATTCCTCTTCAGTATCTAAATGGGCTCTTGACATAGTTTATGTATACCACGGATTCCATCAAATTCATGTCCAGAAACAGCATAGAAACTGTCAGGTGAACCCTTTTCTGCTATTGCAAGCTGAGTCCCAAAAGTCATCTCTGAAAGTTTTTCATCAAAGCATCATTACTGAACTGATCGCAAATCTTAGGTGCTGAGACTCCTTGGAAGCCAGTACACTCAGAAGCTCATTCTCCTGACCTTTCAAAACTCACAAAAAAGGCTCCCCCCAAAAAACCAAGGCATGCCAAAAACATGGCCCATTTTCAAAGGGTCACAGGGCTTCAGCAGGGAGCAGACCCATGGGTCCTTCCTCTACGGCATGTATGAGACATCAGTGAAGGAATCACCCAAGGAGTTTGCAGCCAGACAGAATGGGGAAATCGAGTTATTAGTACCTTTTTGATGGTACCCCCAGTTCTAGCTACCCAGTCAATCACAAGGGCTTCTCCTAACCATACAATTAACTAATTGGAACTAGTTACAGAACGTCTCCAAGTGCTCCAGAGTCTCTTGAAGGCATCTCCACTTCACATCCTCATGATTCTCCCTCTGCGTATTCAGCAAGCATAGCTTGAATGCCTTTATCTAGGACATTAACAAAACTATTAAGGAGCTTAAGACCAAACACAGATCCCTGGGAGCACTAAGGCTTTCCATGTGGTGGGTGGCATGTTCTAGACCCTGATATAATATATTTTTCCTGGTACCTAAAACAGAGTTTTGCACATTGCAAATACTTAATAAATTGTAGTTGATTGAATGAAGAGAATTTCTTAATATTCTTTTCAGAGGCTGCAAGTAGTACCCTGAATAGAGTGAGGGACTTGGAGTCAAGAAGAACTAAGTTCTAATATGACCTCAGACACTTATAATCTGTGTGACCCTGAGCAAGTCATTTAACCTTTGTCTGCCCAAGTTTCCTCAAACTGAAAAATGTGGATAATAATACCTACCAGGGCTGTTGGAAAGATCAAAGGAGATAATATTTGTAAATCACTTAGTACAATACTTGGCCCATAGTAGGCATTTATAAATGCTTATTCCCTTCCCTCTCCCTTTTCATCCTGTTCTTTGGTATTCAGAAATGCCTTGTGGGATCACGAACCAATAAGAATCATGGATTGACAGCCTGGGTAACTTCTTTGACATAATAATGATGTCTGCTTAGTGCCAGATCTCTCACAGATCACAAATTTAAAACTGAAATGGACCTCTGAGCTTTAGATTCAAAATTTTGACTCCATAGTGTAATAATTAAAATTAATATATAATAACAAATTATTATATTTATAACATTTTATTAATAATAACTAAAGCAAAAGAACTGCCTGAATTCAGCCTGGTGGCAGGTCAAAGAGAGCATGGGGGGAGCATATATCCACTTCAATACCAATAACAATAACGTGATCTCGCCAATATGGAGATGCAGGAGAGATTATAGGGAATTTTGGGAAATACTAAGGATTTCTGGGGAATGAAGTCAAAGATTCAAAATCTCCATTTATATAACATCCAACCTTCTTTCAAGTCTCCCACGCTGCTTCCCTTGCTGGGTTGAGGAGAGCTAACACCTCCTTGCTCCTCCAGTGCTGACTTTCAAGCCAACAGGACATGTTTTTACTAGAAGCTATAAAATTCCTGTTCTCAGAGTTCAGCACCCAGCATCCTCAGCAGGCCTGTCTCATTCATCACTGCTCAGACCTTCACACAGAGACTTCCTCCATTACTACCTCCTGAAATGGAAGAGTCCCAAACCTGGGCTTTATGACTGGCATTTCCTTCCATCACATGAATGTGATCAGCAAGTCTCTTTGTCCTCTGGTTTTTTGGCAGGAAATGGGCCTTATTCTTACATTTAATTCCCAAACAAGTGTCTAGACTGGGGAGAGCAGGGAGAGGAGAGGTACTCCAAATCCCTATTGATTGTGCCTAATGGAAGAAAGGTTCATTTGAGGTTTTGTCCATTGGTTTATATTAAAGAATTATTTGTGGTGAATGGCAAAATAAAAAGTCATGTTTTAAAAAGAAGAACTAAAATTGCAATGTCTTTGTGAAAGTTGTAAAAATTAAAATTTGGAGCTCAAGAGAAATTAGCTCAATTTTTTTTAGGATAAGAGGAAATTGAGAGGCAACATGGAGTAGTGGAAAGAAAGCTAGCCTCAGGATCAGGAAGGCCTGGGTTTAAGTTTTCCCTCGCTATGCTAATTCCACAATCATAGGCAAGTCAGTTAAACTCCCAGTACCCTCAAACAAATCTTTAAGACCTTATTTTGCAGAGAAGTTTCTGAGCAGCATGGATAAAGGGGATTTCCTCAGTAAGAGAGGTCTATACCAATGAAATCTCAGATCCGGTAATACCCCTATGAAGGATATTTAAATTTTTTCAATTTTTATGTATATGCCCAAAGGGCTATAAAAATGCAAACTTTTTTTGTCCAGCAATACCACTACTAGGTCTATATCCCAAAGAGATAAAAAAAAATAGGAAGAACTACAAAAATATTTATAGCTGCTCTTTTTTTGTGGTGGCAAAGAATTGGAAAATAAAGGGATGTCCCTTAATTGGGGAATGGCTGAACAAATTGTAGCATATAATGGTGATGGAATACAATTGTGCTATAAGAAAGATGAACAGGATGGTTTCAGAAAGAACTGGAAAGATCTACATGAACTGATCTAGAGTGAAATAAGCAGAACCAGGAGAACATTGTCCACAGTAACTGCAATATTGTGGAAAGATCAAATGTGATAGACTTTGCTACTAACAGCAATACAATGATTCAGGACAATTCTGAGGGACTTATGAAAAAGAATGCTGTCAACTTCCAGAGAAAGAACTTTTAGAGTAGACATAGAGATGAAAACATATGCTTTATCACTTGTTTATTTGGGTATGTAATTTGGGATTTTGATTTTATAAGATTATTCACTTACAAAAATGGATACTATGAAAATATGTTTTGCTTGATAATACATGCATAACCCAGTGAAATTGCTTGTCAATCCCCAAGAAGAGGGAGGAAAGAAGGAAGGGAGACAACATGAATCATATAACTTTGGAAAACTTATGTGGAAGTTTGTTATTAAAATAAAATAAGAATAAAACATTAAAAAATTTTAATTAATTTAATTTTTAAAATCTTAATTTCTTCAAGAGGTTTAAAAAACTTGCTTTCAACTAAAAGAGGAAAGAAAATCAAGACTTGGTGGTGACATTTATTAGCTATGTGACTTTGGACAAATCAATTAACCTACAAATTTGTCCTATTTATGACTGCTTAAAGAAATTAAAAAAATAAAGAAAATGTTAAAATAGAAGTCAACAGATCTGCATGCTAGTTTTGGTTAAATCACTAACATACAATGTAACCTAAAACAAGGCAACCTAGTTTCCTTCTAATATTGTGAATAGAAACAGTTCATCAATCAATCAACAGGTATTTATAAAAAACTACTATGCAACAGGCACAGAGTGAGTAACCCAAAGTCAAAAACAAAATACATGTAAATGCAAAATCCAAAGACTTAAGGCAATCTTGAAGGGAAAGCTATAAACAGCTAGAAGAGAGTTTGGAGGGAATGGAAAAGTCTCATGCAAAAAGTGGAGCTTGGGCTGGGTCTTAAAAGGAAATGAGGAGGAGCAATTAGGTGGTTCAGTAGATAGACAGATAGGAAGACCTGGATTCAAATATGACCTCAGATATTTCCTAGCTGTGAGTTCCTGAGCAAGTCACTTAATTCCAAATAGCCTAGCCCATATCACCCTTCTGCCTTACAACAATACTTAGTATTGATTCTAAGACAGAAAGAAAGGGTTAAAAAAAAAAGGAAACCAGAGATTTCCAGAAGCAAAGATAAGGAGGGAGAGCATCCTAGGCACAAGGGATAGCTGGTACAAAGATACAGAGATAAGAGATAAGAGATGGGATGTTTATTACATTTGAGGGACTGCCAGAGGACCAGGCTGGCTGGACCATACTGTACCTGAAGGAGCCTCATTTATAAAATGATTGGAAAGGTAGGGAGTAGCTAGGTTGTAAAGAGCCTTAAATGCCAAAAGAGTTTATGTTTATGAGCCACTAGAGTTTATTGCATAGGAGAGGTAGGAGTGTTGATGTGGATCATACGTGTGAAAAGTCAGAATATATATATATATATATACACACACACACACACACACACACACACATATATATATATATATAAAGATGTAATATAGGGGGAAAGAATATTCTGTGGGAGTATAGAAAGAGATCACTGCCCTTTGAAGTGAACAGAATGGGTGCCATATAAATATATATTATATAAATATGCACAATATACTATGTACTAAGCCTTAGCTTTACAAATATTCAACCCTGTGCAATAGATACTATTATTATCCCTATTTTACATGTGAAAAACCTGAGGCAAACAGAGGATATGCCCAGGGTCATACAGCTAGTAAACGTCCAAGGCTGGATTTGAACTCCTGTCTACCTGAAACCAGTCTTGGCACTCTATCCACTGTACCACCTAGCTGCTTCTGGTGAGGACATGTAGTGCCATGTAATAATGACTTGTTAACTTAAGAACTAAACAAAAAAAGATTGCAAGTAAAAAGATGATAGTTAAACATTTATATTTAAATAAGGTTTAAAATAAATAAACAAAAAAACCTCAACAAATGGAAAAGAGTAAGAATCTGATTTTGGAAAATGTGTAAACACATCTAGGTCTTCATGGAGTTGAGTAGGCGTAGTTTGAAAGAGGAAGGGATGGGAAGGAGAAGTCTGGAGTACCAAAATTCAGACTCTTGAACTCAACATTGAAGACTTTCATAATCTAGTTCTGTCTGTCAGAGCCTTATTTCTTATTAATCCCCTTCAGAAGCTATGCTTTAGCCAAACTGAATTGTGCTCTGCCACCTCTGTGCCCATGTCTGGAATGTCCTCAGCAGTGTGTGTGTGTGTGTGTGTGTGTGTGTGAAGGGGGGACATAGCAAAGTAGGGGGAGAAGGTTTGGTGAATGTGCATGGCTGGCCCTGGGTCAGATGGCAGTAAGAAAGTGAAGGAAGAAACCCCTCTGGGGCAGTGGCTTTGGGGTTCAGCAGCCAAACCTTTTCCCAGCCTCCCAGGGACATTTCTTCCCAGCCCCAGCTAGCCCTATGATTCTATGACTTATGGGCAGTGCCAGAGCTGTATAAAAGTGGTACACCAATCTCCTTTATATATCAGAGAGCACAGGACAGCTCCTGGCAGGCTTTCCTTTTGTTTAATTCCTCAAAGCTCAGCAAGGAGGAAAGTTTTCAGCAGTCAAACAAAAGAGGTGGACACCACGAGGGAATAAGGTAAAAGAATTAAGCAGAAAAGAAAAGGGGATGGCTTCAGTCCCAGTGACCTCTGGGGCCAACCAGACTTCCCCTCCTCACATAAAAGAAATTTAGAAAGGAGACCAGCCTCTATCCAAAGAGCCTCAGCTCTGACTTTGCCCCCTTCCATCATTCTTATTCTATCCCCAAAAGAGTAAACAATTTCAGAAAAAGACTAGAGTTGCTGTTTGGAAGCATCAAGTTTCATCATTTCATATTTTCAGAAGAGTAACAAGCAGCTCCACATTAAAAATATACACGTATATTCTGCTGACTCACAAAGAACAGAGTAAAAGATAGAATCACTTCTTCCTTCAAGGCTCAGCCTAAGTACCTCCTTCTAACATGAGACATTTTCTGATTCCTCCCAACGTCTAGAATATTCCTTTCCAAACCACCTTGTACTTAACTTCTTGTTCAATTTTTTCAGTCATATCTGACTCTTTGTGACCCCATTTGAGATTTTCTTGGCAAAGATACTGGAGTAGTTTGCTATTTCCTTCTCGAACTCGTTTTACAGATGAGGAAACTGAGGCAAGCAGAGTTAAGTGACTTGCTTAGGGTCACATAGTAAGTGTCTATGTCTGGATTTGAACTCAGGAAGATGAGACTTCCTGACTTTAGACCCAGTACTCTATCCACTGCAACACCAAAGTGTCTACCTCGCTGTACTTTGCATTTATTTATGTTCAATGTTTTTGCATTAGCTTTTTTATGTACTCCACAAATATATATAGCAACTGGGATAAATGATTCAACAAGATAAAATATAGGGAGAAGAGAAGAGGATCCAGAACAGAGCTTGGAGGACACCCACAGTTAGCAGGAATGATCTGGATGAAAAACTACAAAGGATACTGAGAAGGAGAAGCTAGGCAGGTAGGAAAAAACTGGGGGGAGGGGGGGGAGCAGTCCAAGTGAGTAGAATTTCAGAAGAACATGGAATCCAGTAAGTAAGTAGAGGTCTATACAAGCTGGCACAGAGAGAACCAATGGAAGTGATAGGATAGTGATAGTATCTGGAAGGTAGACAGAGTTCAGAGTATGGGTCATCTGGTACAGATGGAAGACAGAAGGTCTGGCAGACAATTTAGGAATGGCTACGTGCCTATGGGTAGGCTAATAAAATCAAGACGGAACAGCAACCCTAAAGCTCCATGAATTAATTTTTTTAAACCATGGTGCTTCAATGTAATGCTTTGTTTGTATTTCTATATACTCCTATGACATTTAAAAATATGTTTCTATTGTACACAGTAACTGCAAAAATGACGGTTATCTGTGAAAATTTGGTGACTCTCAGCAATGCACTGATCTGGGACAATCCTGAAAGATTTATGATGGGGAAGGCTCTCCACCTCCAGAGAAAGAACTGTTGGAGTCATCTTTCACATCCATGTATCTTTGGTTTCATTTGGGGGTTTTGGTTGCGTATGAGCGGGTTCTTACAACAATGACTAATATGGAAGTGTTTTGCATGATAATAAAATTGAAATTAAAAAAAATTTAAAGTGTTGTTCTAAGAAAAGGTTCACACATTTCCCCAGACTGCCAAAGGGTTCAATGTCAAAAAGGGGTTGAGAAACTCCGATCTTATGATTCTAAAGGACTTGTAATGAAAAATGCTATTCACCTTCCAAGGGAGAATCTGAGTAGAGATTGTTTTATGTTTTAAATGACTTCATATGTATAATGGGTGGCATATTGCTTGCCTTCTTAGTGAGTGCAAAGGGGAACTGGAAAGAGGGAGAGAATTTGGAACTGAAAAGAAAAATAAAAAAAAGAAAAATGAAGTAATAGTGTCCTAGCAGAAATGGGGTAATTTAAGCCTGGAGAACAAGATCAGGGTCTTGCTATTGGGACCAGGGAGGGGATCTTAATAAGAGGCAAGAGTTCAGTTGGCAGAAGTGTAGGCTAAGGACAGAGAAGGAATAACCAGTCTTTATCTGACAAAGGGGGTGAGAATGCACTCCCTAGCTCATGAGGTAGTTGTGAGGAAAATGCTTTCTCCTGGACCTTTTTTCCATATTCTTTCCTTCTCTCAGTTTCTCATTGTGGAAGAAACAAGCTTTACTCTGATTTATGTTTAATGTCTGTCAGAGACATTTTTAATGTTATTCTAAGAAATTGCAGGGAGAGCCATTGTCTGACAGTTTCCTCTGGCCAGCCAAGGAGCTCTGATTACTAGTAATTACTCCTAGTATTTATGGCAAAAAAATGAAGAAATGAAAAAATCAAGGCCAGTTAGGATGGATTACAAGCTACGACTAAATACAAGAAAAAGAATATTCCACATGAGGAAATGGAATAAGCAGTTCTGCAACACCTCCCAACATTATTTTGTCACAGCAAGAAGGAAGGCTAGTGATGACATGAACATTTCATAAAAGCCTTGGTCAGGGGTTTGGATTCATGGCAGACCCAGTTGGATTCACTGAATAAGCATAGCCTAGGAGTCAGGGAGCTGACTTGGGAGCCAAAATACCTGGGTTCAAGTACCGCCTCTGGCATAAAATGGCCATGTGACTTCAGGCAAGTTATTTAACAGTTTCAACTCTCTAAAGCAGAGGTTCTTAGCCTGGAGTCTGTGAACTTTTAAAAATATTTTGAAAAGTTTTATTTCAATATGTCTGGTTTTGGGGGGAGAGCTAAGATGGCACCAGTAGCAGCGAAAGCTGAAATTGCTCTGACAATCTTTCAATGCGTCTGGTTTCTTTTATAATACTATATATTTTGTTTTATGCATTTAAGAAACATCATTCTGGAGGGGGAGAAAAAATCTTTAGGATTCATCAGAGTGCACAAGAGACCTCTTACAAATACACACACACACACACAGAGAAGCTAAGAACCTCTGCTCTAGACTAAATGTTGCAGAAAATGCAGAAAGTGTTGATGTACTGGCCTTGATTTTATGTCTTCATTTTTGCCATAAGTGAATTAGTAGAGTAGTAGTTCTTCATCTGAAGGCTTCCTATATCAGTAAAACTTCCAGTTTAATCCTTACCCCTATAATGGTAACCTTCAGCCCCTTTTCTACTGGCCTGGTCTTGGACCATAGTGCTTCCTCATCCCTCCTCTTCCTCACTTCATTCCCCAAACACACATACAAGCCTCAGTGAGACTCATCCCTACCAAGAATACTAGACACCTCCCAAAAGAAACAGGGTAGGATTTACAAGTAACTCATTAACAAGTAAATACACCAAATTGTCTTTGACTTTCACTCAAGACCATGTCTCTGTCTTGCCTTCTCCCAGGGATTGAAGATTGACTGAAAAAGCTTTACAGGAAGATGAAGGAAAAGAAAAGAATGTTGTTGGGCTACTTGCTAATTGAGCAATGTCATTCTCTCTTCTTCCATTAAAATCCAACAGTGAAAGCCTCATCTTGGCATGAAGATGACTTGTTTTCCAAAAAGCTAAATGTGACCTGTTAAAAAGTGAGCTGTTATCTCCGTGACCTAGAAGCCACTCTTCTTCCGTGGGCCAGTGATAGGAATATAAATGGAAGTAAAGTAGCTCTAGCTAGAGATATGGGGACAGTGCACAAAATTGGACATTTGAGGAAAAGCTCTCATTTTCCATTGTTAATCTAGCCCTAGACTTGGTAGCAATAGAGCCAGAGATGAGAAAAATGAGTAAGGGACAGGAAATCTGAGGTGAAATCCAGGATGGATCAGGGATGTGAAGACTGGCAAGACCTTTACCCATCCTACCTATGATCACCAAATCCCATTCCACAAAATCAAATGAATTATCTGTGATTTCAATTGATAACATCAATATTTATGCTATTGTTTCTTAGCAATGTATGTAATTAGATCATTTGAACCATTTCCTTTATAAAGAGATGAATGTTTTTAGTAATACTTTTTACAATATCATTTCCTTTTCTCAATGCCTTTGCCCATTTTTCCCTGCAGGATTAAGCTCATATTTGAAGGAAAAGTCATTCCTTTATGTAGCCTTTTTTCCGCTACAACTTTTAGTCTGTCATTCTGGGTGTTTTTTCCCTTTACTTTCTTATGTGTTTTGCATAATTCTGTGTGAATGTTCCTAGGATTTGTTGGTATAGGAGCTGTCTCTTATTGACTTTATGTCTTTTTCTTTGACTAGGAAGCACTGAAGCTTAGCATATTTCTGGTTGTGTTAAATGTAGTGTTTCTTTCAGGTGACAATCAGGGTCAATCTGGTTCCAATAGTTCTGCAATATTATTCTATGATTCTTGAAATAAGGAGTCCATATTTATGGTTTTATCACATTTCCCAGAGAGCGCAGTGATTATTAAATTATCCCTCTTTGCCCTGTTTTCTATGTCATTGCTTCTGATATACATATATATGTATATACATACATAACTTTGGTGTTCTAATTTTATCATGACTTAGTTCTAATATTTTTCTATTTTATCATTTAACCTTTGAACTTCATTTCCTATATCTTACTTTTAGGACATTCATTACCTTGGTAAGATTTTTCCAGCTTTTTTCTGAGCTTTGTCTTCTTCCAAAATCTTCTTCAGAAGCTCAGTTTGACTTCTCATCTTTTTATTCATTCATTCAGTAAGCCCCCTTCCATTCTCAGAGTTGTCATCATCATTGTACTCTTTCCTCTGGTGTCCTACTTGCAATTATTACTGAGATATTCTCTTTTCCTGGATTTTCGTCCAGGCATTTTCTGAGTCCACAGTGTTTCTTCCTTGTATTAGGTGTTATGTTGGTTTCAGTCAGTCTCTTCACAAGAGATGACTGAGGGGGTGGCTAGGTGGCTCAGTGGATTGAGAGTCAGACCTGAAAATGGGATGCCCCAGGTTCAAATCTGACCTCAGACACTTCCCAGCTGTGTGACCTTGGGCAAGTCACTTAACCCCCTTGCCTAGCCCTAACTATTCTTCTGTCTTAGAACCAATACACAGTATTGGTTCTAAGACAGAATGGAAGGCTAAAAAAACAAACAAACAAGGGATGACTGGTTAAATTCTCTCTCTTTGTAGGCAAGCAATAAATGTTTGTTGAATTGAATTAAACTGGTCTCTCTTATTCCAATCTCTCTCTATTCCAAGCCATCCTTAATACAAATGCTGGACTAGCCAGTTTTTGATATGTCAAAGTTTTATAAAGCTTCAATCATTTTTGTGGTCTGTTTTTTAGTAAAGTGCCAACAGATGTCTGAGATTGAAGCTCTTTGGTTTTTCTCATGGTTCTAAGGTCTCAATACACAAATAAAAGAGTATGGGGAAAAACTCAAAGGTAGAACACTCTATCTCAATTCTTTTGTCCAAATTTCTGCCTTTATTATGTACATGTGACCAAAAAGAAATCTTCCCTGTTATACTTGGACCCATTTGCTAAAGATTTCCCAGGCATCTGTGCACCTTATCACTCAGGTGTACCTAGGCAAGAAGAGGTGATCTGGATTAATGTGACAGAAATGAGAAGTAAGAGGGAACAGATTTAAGATTTTGGAGACCCTAAAAAATTTGTTGGTAATTAGGAACTGAAAGAAGTTAAAGGGACTTTCCAAACCCAAGTCAGCTATAGTTTTATAACTGAAACAGAGTTGCTGCTTCTGATGAGCAGAGGGAAATAGGTTCAACGAGACATTAAATATTTGCCCTATTAAACTATTTGGCTGGTCTGTGTTCTAAAAAAAAAAAAAGTCCAGGAGACAAGATTCTCCTTCTACAGAGAAATGCCACAAATAGCTAAGATTATAGAACAGAGGGGTGTTTTGGACCCCACAGTCCTAAGGACTCCTTCTTAGGATTATTTTTAAATACATCAAATCCATAGGATTACAAAGGAAGCCAGTAGATATTTACATACAGTTATCAAATAAAAGCCATGTTCATGGAACCTAGGTTAAGAGCCCCTAGGGATAATAATAATAATAATAATAATAATAATAATAATAGATAACATACTATGTGGCAGGCATGGTACTAAGCACATTATGAATATTATCTCATTTAATCCTCACAATAGCATTGGAGGGTAGGTGCTATATTATTTTGCAGATAAGGAAACTGAGGCAAAGGGGTTAAGTGACTTCCCCAGGGTCAAACAGCTAGTAAGTGTCAGAGACTGGATTTAACTCCTATTTTCCTGATTTCAGGCTCAGCACTCTATATACTATGATAGGCACTAATGGAATTTTCTTGTTATGGAGAGAAGGCAAGAACAAAGGTGTTCTTCTTAATCCAATGGCTGGTTATATAAGAAAGAACTGCCTCTCTCACTAAAAAAGCTGAAACTTAATTCCTGTTAAAGTTAATTCCTGTCAAAGTTAAAAGAGAGATCAAGGGGGCAGCTGGGTGGCTCAGTGGATTGAGATTCAGGCCTAGAGACGGGAGGTCCTGGGTTCAAATCTGGCCTTAGACACTTCCCAGCTGTGTGACCCTGGGCAAGTCACTTAACCCCCATTGCCTAGCCCTTACCACTCTTCTGCCTTGGAAGCAATACACAGTATTGATTTTAAGATAGAAAGTAAGGGTTTAACAAAAAAGAAGGAAATAGTGGCCAGGCAGCATTTGATTTTGCCCCTCCAAATACGTACTTGACTATACATGATCCCAGTGAATGTTCTTAACATAAATACTCTGTGGCCATCCCAATTCACAGGTTCTTACATTTATTTTATATACATTTGTCCCTGGACAAAAAAAGAGAGTGAATTTCATGATTTCCAGAAACTCCTCATTCCACATGACATCAAGTCTGAAATTCAGCTTTCTTCAGCTCCACCTGTGCTTGAGGTCCCTCCTTCTCTTTGGCTGAAGAAAGTTGGGAGGTGGACATCTGGGAGTGACCCTGTTTGAAGAAGGAATGCAGGGAATTTCACCTCAACATTTTCTACCTGGTCAGTCTCCAGATTTCATAATCTCCAGAAAGTCATCCTTCTGTATGACAAATATAGCTCAATAATTCATTTATACCTCCTCAGACCATTTCCTACCTCCTCTGCTTAGACTTCCTCATGATTTCCCACCAGATATCCTCTCCCTCCTTCCTTCTTTTTTTATTTTTTTTAATGTGTCCTCTTCACCCATTAGATTGTGAGTTCCTTGAGAATAGACATCTTCTTTCTTTTTATCCTCAGTACTTAGTATAGGGTGAGTCTGGAATATAGTAGGCATTTAATAATTGTTTCCTGACACAAACTCCACTTTCGCTCAAAAGAAGAAAGTCTAAAGGTCTCTCCCAGTCTCTGTGTGCATCTTCTTTCTTACCACTCAGTGTTTCAGAGAAGAATGGGAAGTCTTTCTTCATTGAAGTCTAAAGATGAAACTTGGGGAAGATGGTGGAATAGGATAGAAGATACATCATTCTCCAAATTCCCCCATCAATAATGAATTAAAGCTTCTGAGTGAACTTTCCTTTGCCTTATTCATCCTTTAACCTGTATGTTGTTTATCTGTGTTCAAATCCCTGTGTTCCCAGAAGAAAGAAAGCAACCTGAGGACAAAAATTATTTGGGTTTTATCTTTTTTTTGTCTTGCTGGCTTATACAATAGTTAGGGAACAGGGATTGAACTTGTGACTTCATTAATATTCTCCCCAGAGGAAGAAAATCTCTCTACCATACAAGGCAGCACCTTTATAACTTACTGTTTTAGAAGCTTCCTGAAAATGGTGGTGCCCAAACGTTTGTGAATCAGCATTTAAAAATTATTGAGGGCTCTTTTCTAAATTTAAAAAATTGAGAACCTTAAAAATCCTTCACTAACATATTGATTGTGCAATGTTGGACTATATTTATTGATATTTACCACCCTGGAATGAAAACTTATCCCCATTTTACTTTTTATAAAAATAACAATAAAATTTAAAACCCACAATATATTAACATAATTGACATATTTTATGAAAAAAAATCAAATTTCCCCCAAAAAAATATAGTGAGAAGAATAGTATTGTTTTGCATATTTGTGCAAATTTCTTGAATGTCAGGCTTACTAGAATGCAGCAGGATTTTCATATCTGTTTCTGCATTCAATCTGTTAACAATGATTTTTTGGCTGAAATATATGAAAAAAAATCCAGTTTCCTACAGATATATAATTGGGAAAGGGAGGAATATATTTCAAGAGGTAAATAAGTCCTTAGAATGGTCATGACAATAGTCCTGACCTCAGGGACCTTCTGAAAGATCCAGGGATACCTTTAAAGGCACTCCTCATGTCCTACCTCCTTATTATACAAATGAGAAAACTGAAGCCCAGAACAGAGAAGTTTATCCAAGAGCATATAGAAAGTACTTAGAGAAGCTTAGAGTTTAACCCACATCTGATGATCCTGCCTCTATTTCACTTGAACCCCCTGCTTGTCGTTGTGAAGTTGGGGGCTTTGTGGCAGAGATGTTTTCAATATGTGCTCTATAACATAACAACAAATATGATTTTTAAAAAGAATTTCAGGATGGAAATCTTCAAAATATAACTTGTTTGAGACACTGTGATAAAATAGTGAGAAGGTGGGAGAAGGGGATGAACACCTCACATTTGTATAGCACTTAGACTTTTTCAAAAAGTTCCCCAATTACATATATCAAATTATTTACCAAAATTATAAGGTCCAAGCTGTTTCCTCCTTTACTTCCTCCTTTCCCCCCCTTCAAGAGGAAAACCAATCTGATCTGGGTTACACATGTGTTATGCAAAACCTAGTTCCATATTAGTAGTGGTTGTAAAAGAATACTCATACAAAACCAAAAGCCCCAAATAAAAATGTAAATAAACTAATGTGAAGAATGATATGCTTTGACCTGCATTCTAACTCCCAATGGAGGATAGCATTTGTCCTAAGTCCTTCAGAACTGTCCTGGGTTATTGTATTGCTGAGAGTAGTTAAGTTTTTCACAGTTGGTCATCATACAATATTGCTGTTACTGTGTACGGTGTTCTCCTGATTCTGCTTATTTTGCATTGAATTAGCTCATGTGGGTTTTTACAGCCTTTTTCTGAAATCATCCTATTCATTGTTTCTTACAGCACAATAATATTCCATCACCATCATATATCACAATTTGTTCAGCCATTCCCCAATTGATGGCATCCCCTCACTTTCCGATTCTTTACCACCACAAAAAGAGTTGTTTTAAATACTTCTGTATAAGTAGGTTATTTCTCCTTTCTTATTATCTCTTTGTGATACAGAACCAGTATTGGTATTATAAGATCAAAGGATATGCACAGTTTTATAGTCCTTTGGACATAGCTACAAGTTGCCCTCTAGAATGATTGGATTAGTTCACAACTCCACCAACAATGCATGTGTAGCACTTACACTTTTGAAAATGCTTTCACAGACATTTAAAAATAACTCTGGAAGAATCTAATCACATCCTAGGCCACGACTACATAAAAGAACTCTCTCCAGACACTTCTGAATATTAGATACTAGTAAGATAGTGATAGAGAGTGAGTTAGATCTCTTTAGTGAACATTTTTCTAAATTTATTTAGATTCTCACTTGAGCACATTACCTTTGACTTCCTATTTTGAGGAATAGTAATTTTTCTTTAAAAATCAACAAAATAATGAAAACAACATTTTGATTACTACTGTGAATATACACAGCTATTTTAAAATATTTGTCTTTTGCTCTCCTCTCTGATTTTACAATCTCCATAAAGCATTGTAGCACCAATGTGTTCCATCATTTGATAAGCCCCAGAACATGAAGTACTGTGGGAAGAATTCCCATTTGACAAGAATTGTCCAGGAAATTAGAAAGCAGTTGGGCATAAATGAGGTTTAACAGAAAGGATAGGGTATCATAGTGGATAGAATGCCAGGCCTGGAGTTGGGAGAACCTGGGTTCAAATTTGGTCTTAGATACTTCCTAGCTGTGTAACCCTGGGTGAGTCATTTGTCATTTGTCTCTTTGTCTACCCCTTGCCCTTCTGTCTTAAAAGTTGTTGCTAAGACAGAAAATAGGGGTTAAAAGAAAACCTCACACAGAGGCTGCTGGTTTGCATCAGATACATAAGCTCTAGGTGAATACATAATCTGAATTTTTAAAGTGATAAAATAAATAGATGACAGTAGAAGAAGATATCTTTCATAAGTATGAATGGGAGAATGCCTTTTCTTAAAAAAGTTTTTCTAGTTGATACTTTTTTGTATTAGATCAAACCATTTCTGCAAAAATATCTCTCTATCCTTTCCAGATTGAACTGTTCTTTGCAACAAAGAAAAAACATGTCTGCCTGTGAAATCATATTCAACATTTTGCCTCTATAGTTTCTGATCTATTTGCATGAGGTGGAAAGTACTTTCCTTTATGTGTTCATTGGAGAATTCATTTGTTATTTACTTAGACTTCAACTTCTTTGTAATGATCTTTTCATTTATATTCTTGTAGTCATTGTATATATTATTCTTTTGGTTCTGATTATTTCACTCTGTATCAATTCACACAAAACATTCTATGTTTCTCTGAATTTTCATATTTGTCACTTATTAGTGTACAATATTATTCTATTATATTCCTATATACAAATTTTTATTAATAATCCAAATGATAGGCACTCATTTTGTTTCTGTTTCTTTATTTCTACAAACAATGCTGCTATAAATATTTTGGTATATATAGGACATTGTTTCTGTTTTTTACTTCTTTGAGGTATATACCCTGTGGGGTTTCTGTCAAAAGGTGTAAATAATTTTCTTACAAAACTCCAAATTGATATTCAAAATGATTGAACCAATTAATAGCTCCAGCAATAGTGTATTGGTATTACTTTTGTCCTGTATCACCTCTAATTTGTTTCTGGTTATTTTTTTGTCATTGCCAGTTACATGTTGTGAGGTAAATAAAACTTTAGAGTTTCTTTCATTTGCATTTCTCTTACTACTTAGAGTATATTTTGAAAAGGTCATTTTGTACCTAGCAATTCTTTTGAAAACTGTTCATGTTATTTGATCATATATATATTAGGGAATGACTCTTTGTTATGTGTTTGTGTTAATTCCTTCCTTTATATCTTGAATATAAAACTTCTTGGTAATATTTTTTAATTATGGCATATTCTTATTTTTATGGAAGCGATACATAAATTTTTAAAAGAGCTTGGTCTAATCATCCATATAGTAAAGACAAAGTGGATGAAGAATGTATATTGTCTGGATCAGGACCTGCACTTGGGAGGACAAGCCATATAGTTTGTCCATTACTATGCATACCTAGGACAGACAATATAAATGACAGTGAGTGAGGTTTATAACTGAGCAACAGGAAAAGAACAAACTGAATGGCCTCCAGGAAATTACAAAATTCCTTTAGTTACCCCAAGCTTCTTATAGAAACAAAAACTCATCTTTCAATACCACATTTTTGTCAGTGTCACCATATTATTCTTAAATGTGAAACACAGGAGTATCCCATATTGGGCAGTGAAAAGTTAAATATAAGTGGCTGTAATCAGGCTGCAATAAATAAATTGAAGAGAGACTTTAAAGATGAACAAGAGTAAAAAAAAAAAGCCATCTAGGAAATGCATGACAGGAAAAGAAGATGGGTTGGGCAAATGGAAAAGGCAAGAGAAGCCAGGTAAATAACCAAATAAATCCACTGGGAACCTTATGAGGAAAGCTTCCAACCAGATGGATGAGAGCAAATCTTCTGTGACAAACTTAAGAGGATGCATAGACAAGTGTCAGACAGATGGGTAGGTACCAGTTTATTGCAATTGGTTCACTGGAAGGAACATCCAAATTGCTGAGATCATGGATCCATTGTCATATTTGGGAATATTTTCCCATTTCTCTATTTTATTCTCTTTTATCTATTCATTTTTCTATTCCTGATTTTATTTTTATTTATTTAATATTTTATTATTAACATTGATTATACATTGATTGCATTCATTAATTTTTTTAGTTTATGAAAAAGTCCATTTTTTCCTTTTGTCACCTCCTCCAAAACCTTTTTGGAAGAATTCTTAACCAAATGAGATATAAACAGTCATAAAAGACAAAATAGACCATTTCAATGGCATAATGATTGAAAAATTTTTGCACAGATAAAATAAATATTTCCCTCCTCTTGAAAGAAAAGTTGTAGATGACAGGTATAGAAAGTCTCTGACATTGTCCTTATACTGATCCCTTTTTGACCTGACTTTCTCTTTAATAGTCTTTAGCATTGATACTATTTAGTATTTTTGACCAGGGTTTCCAAACTCTTATCCTGTTTCCAACAATCCGTTCCCTTTACTGTTAAGTGGACTCAAGTTCCTGGCCTCCAGAAACTAATCCTTAGCTGGCCTCCATCTAACAGTAATGTGACAATCAGAGAAAAGGACCTATGACTTCTCTCTACACATGACCTCCCCCCCCCCCAAATCCTTTACAAAGCAACAAGGGGCTTGATTTCTGTTCTGTATTATCTTATAAGAAAGACAATACTGATTCACAGTGACATTAAACAACTAAATAGACAACTGAAGAAGCCTCATCCAAGACCATGTCTAAAATGACTAAAATTGAAATATGACTCTGCATATTAACATAATTGCATAAACAAATACACAAATGGTTATTCTTTTGTGTGGTTCGAGAATGGCGAGTTAGGAGCTATTTGAACAAAGGGAGAAGATTCAATGAACATGAGCACAGACGAATATGTCATTTCCAGGGAGAAGATGGAAGACAACTAAGAAATGATCATTAGATCCATTAATTCACCTGAGCTAAGAGATAATCCAAGAACTGTAAAAATGGTAGCAGAGAATGGACTTATTCAAATAATATTTGGGGATAAGTCAATTATTTAGGAATCTGATTTTTCAATAAGCATTTCACTTTTACAATACATAAATAAATTGCTTATTTTACACAATAGTTTAGAATAGAAATGCAGCAATTCAATGGGCTCTCTTTTCCCCACCACATTCAGCAGGATGAAAACTAAGCATCTATCTAAAGTCCCATTTCTCTTTTCACTCTCTTTCCAGCCTACCATGGGAATTCTCCACTTCCCTCACACACACCCCACCTGGAACCATGTCTGGAATGCCTAGACTCCTTCAAGCCAGATCCTGAGACAGACCAAAGATCTTTATCCACCAAAAGCTGGACTAGGTAGCAGCATGATAATTGGGGGAGTGATCACAGGGTCTCCATCTGTCACCATTCCCTACCCCTAATGCATTCCTCTCTCTTGGACTCTCTTCTGTTGACATACGAAAAAGCACACGTCATTGGAGTAGGAACAGGGGAAATAGAAGGTGAGAATTGTCATCTCTTTCCTTTTGGGGTGAGGTCCATTATCACAATCAAATCCTCACAATAGGGGTCAATAATTAGTGATGCAGCTGGGCAGCTAGGTAGCACAGTGGATAGAAATGTCTTAGTTGTGTGATCCTGGACAAGTCATTTAACCCTGATTGCCTACCCCTTGCAGCTCTTCTGTCTTAGAACTGATACTAAAACAGAAAGTAAGGGTTTGAAAAAATTAAAAATTAATGGTGTTAACCCCTATTTTTACAAAATACCATCAAAACCTTACCACCACCCCAGCAACACTTTTTCAAAATTCTTTCAGTATAATTTGTGAGGTAATATAGTATAATAGAATATTAGTCTAGGAATCAGAAGACCTGAATTTGAATCCAGGCTTTAACCTATTAGCTGCTTAGCACACTTGGTTCATAGAAAATTACCTCTCTGAGTCTCAGTTTTCTCATTTGTAAAATGGGCATAATAATGCTTACATCATCTACTTCACACAGTTGTGACCAATGCACTTTGTGCATTATTACCGTTACTTTAAAAGGTCTCTGAATGTGAAAATATATCAAAATTCAGAACAAACAAACTAACTAAACAAAACTAAAACAGAACTAAACAAAATTCCTACATATTAGTAGCACAGAAAGAGCATGGCATACATAGTACATAAGAGTCCATTAACAAACATTTAAGTACTTACTATTTTCCAGCACTTTCTATACTAAGCATTAAGAACACAAACAAAATTAAAACCACTGTCTGAATTTTGGAAGCTCACATTCTAATGGTGAGACTACATGGGATAAACTAAGAACATACAAGATATATATGCTATACAAACAGGATATAGATATATATATAAGATACATTATATATGTATATATATACACATATATATTACAAACAAAAATAATGGAGATAGGAACTGGCCCTGGGACTTCATTGGTACATGGGATTCCTGGATAAGAAAACTTCACCTTTCAATGTGGTGGACACTTTCTCTTTAAATTATAATCATAAAGGGTTGCCCAGAGCCCTGAGATTTTAAATAATTTACCCAATTTGCATAGGTAGCATTTGTGAAGGAAAGGACTAGCAGGCATGGGTAGAAGCAGGGGACCAGGAAAAGACCTCTTGCAGAAAGTAGGATTTGAGCTGTCTTTGGAACTGATACTTAGTATTGATTCTAAGACAGAAGGCAAGGTTAAAAAAAAAACATAGAAAGAGTAGAAAGAGCCCAGGTAGTGAAGCCCCACAGAAAATTTCAGATTTGATTCTGGCAGTCCACTCAAGTTTTTGGCTATTTGGGTTGAGAGCTGCCCTAGAGAAGTGATGGCAAACCTTTCAGAACCTTTTAGACACCTCATACCATGCCCCCTCCCACCCTGAGTGCTGTACCAAACTCCCTCAAGACTAAGAGCCCACCCCTTAGCCCGGACAAGGGTGGGAGAAAGGAAGGGAGTGATCTGGGCATTCCACTCAGGGAAGGGAGTAAGAATTTCCACTAGGCTGCTGGGCAGAGGAGCAGGGAAGTGATATAGAGAAGGGGAAGGGAGCAGCTCTGCCCGAATCTCTGCCTTCCTATATTCAGCTCACATGCCCACAGAGAGGTCTCTCTGCATGCCATAGGTTTACCATTACCGTCCTAGAGCCAAGAAACCTAACCTTATGTCCCTTACACATGCTACCTATGCAACCCTGGGCAAATTATTTAAAATATCAGGACTCTAGGCAACCCTCTATGATTACAATTTACAGAGGAAGTGTCCACCACCCACATTGAAAGGTGAAATTTCCTTATCCAGGAGTCCCATGTACCAATGAAATCTCAGGGCCAGTCTCTATCTCTATTAAAGAAAGCAGAAAGAATGAGGCTGCTCTGATGTGGGCTTCCTCTTGCCTGGATTTTGATCAACTCTTCCAAAGGACAATTGAAGATAGGAGAAAAGTCAGCTAAAGGCTTCTAGAAATTCCTGGGTCCTTCATACCAACAAATAGACAAATAAAACCCCAAACCTATTATTGAAGAAGAAAGCTTTCAGGTTTGCATTAGGTTACAGTTTATAGTAGCCAAGTTAATGAGGAAATTTCTTGGCAATACTCTATAAAATAATAGATTTAGAGTTACAAAGGACAATACAAGTCATGGAATATGGTCTCTTTACAGATGAGGACAATGAGTCATAAAAAGATTAAGTGACTTGCCCAAGGTCACACAGCTATTAGCTGAAGAAGAATTGTAATTTAGGTTTTCTTGTTTTCAAGTCTAATCCTCTGCATTATTCCATCTAGCTCTCTTCTTGCATAGTTAACAAAAAGATCAAAAGAACTTATTTTTTTAGATATTAGTCCTAACAAATAATTTTAAAATGTTTGCACAATGGGATGGAGTTGGGAATGGAAATACCTATACTAAAGCTGCTTTTAAATATTCTTTTGATTGGTTTTCATCCATATCAGTGGGCTGTCATCTTGGTTACATTATTTCACACTTTAAAAAAAAATTATTCCGGAACATCCTATCAAAATCTTGAATATTTCCATCTGTACATTGATGATAATACTAAAAATGTATTTCCTGCAGTGAATGATGTATTTGAATCTTTCACTCTGTGTGTGTGTGTGTGTGTGTGTGTCTTTTAAAAAAATTTACCCAGTGCTATTTTGGAATCAATTTCCTCGAGAAGAATGCTCCGACATTTATATCCATCAGAAAAGAGTAAATGAGCATTTCAGATAAATCTATCAAGAAAAAACACTCCTTTTTCTTCATCATTGTCTGTCTTTGTCAGTTGACTACCAGATGAATGTCTCCGTAAGTGTTTATTAATCACCCTCCCTACCTCTGATGGGCCTGACCACTTTGCTACTCTCATGTCTCTGACATCCACAAAGTATGTTGTGTGTTTCTTCTATCTGTCCCTTGAGCATAGTTGGTTACTTTGTTAAAGTTAATTTTCACTCATTCTGGCTCTGATGGCAAGATTCCTTTATCAATTCAATTCATGTGTGTTGTCTGCAATCAAGACAATATTGTCTGCTAATGTGTGGTCCATTAGACTCTCTCCATTTTATGTTAACTCCTTTCTTGTTCTGGTCCAGCACTGGAGAAGTTGGTGAAAGAGGGAGACTCTCTCTCAGTCTTGTTCTTGTCTCACACATCATCTTTGGTGTGATTCTCTGTCGAGGAGTTATTCAGAAGCCTGCCATTTCCCTTTCTTAGCATTCTCTTGCTGGGGAAATAAATCACTGATTCCAATTTTTCTAGAGAAATCCTCTGAAAAACAAAGAACAATTTAAAAAGGAAGTGGAGTGTTGGTAACAGGGATTTAGTATGCACCACGCGTGTTACAGGCTAATTGTCTTAATTTTTTTAGCCCAGTAATAGAGGCTCTCCAAAATCTGGTCCCTACTAACCTCTCCAACAGATGTCCCATAGCTGTTCTATAAGGAATAATTGCCCCTGCTCCAGACACACTGTCCTAAACATCTTGCTCCACACACGCCATAGACATTTCTACCATTTTACCTTGGCTTATGCCATCACCCAACTCACCTAATCCCCTTTATTCTGCACATCCTCAATGGGTCCACTCAAGTCCTATTTCCTCTGTGAGACCTTCACAGTCCCAGACCTTAGGGAGCTCCCCCAAGCACTTAGTGTCAGTCCTACTCATTTAACTCCCAGCACATGCTCCCGTTCTCTGACTTCTACGCCACTCTTTCTTCTTCTCTTCTCTCCTGTCATGATCATACGCCAGTTTCTTGTTGGCATCCCCGTCAAGGTCAAAAACAAAACTGCAGGAACCTAGGGAACTGTGTAGTCTTCTCAGCCAGGAGGGCAGGTGGGTACCTGTCTTACCAAGATGCTGGAATCACCACCCAAGGGGAAGGGCAGGTCCCAGCAAGGTTACTTACTCTGGCATGTATTATTTTCTTTGCGTGTCTTTTCTATCCAGTTAGGTCGAAAGCCCCTTAAGGACAGGGTCTGAGTTTTATTCCTCTTTATATTTCAAGAACCTAAACCCAGTAATCTATAGATGTTGAGTACACATTTGTTTTTGGCAGTGGCGATTTGGCAGCAGTCTCTTTGCTCCAGGTCCTGCTTTCTCTCCACTGTACCTATAGATAGAAAAGGTCAAAGGAAAGAAAGGGATTTGCAAATCTCTCCTCCTTCCTCCATATAAAGTTCTCAACATGCTTCCCTTTTAAACCATTTATGTCTTTTTCAGTTACACATAGAAACAATTTTTGGCAGTTGTTTTCTGATATTTTAGGATTCTGATTTTCTCCACCTCCCCAAAGCTGTAAATAGTCTGATATAGGCTACTCCTGTACATTCATGCAGCACGTATTTCCATATTGCTCACCTAGTGATAGAAGGCAGATATCATACATACAATAAAAATCTCACAAAGGAAATAAAGTGGAAGATGGCACGCTTTGATCTGCGCTCAGACTCTACCAGTTCCTTCTTTGGCTGTAGATAGCCTTTTTCATTAGGCTATCTTGGAAACTTGCATAATGGTTTAGTCCTCCACAAACGATCACTGTATGATATTTCCATTACTGTATCCATTGTTAACATGCTGCTCTTGAAGATAAAAGCAGACACGTCCTCACTGCTAGCACCTCCCTCTCCCCTATACTTCTACGTAGAGAATTTAGACATTTAATTCTTCATTCTTGCATTCCATCTTAGCAGCTCAGGCACTGACCTGCCAAGTTATCAGAGAATGTCTCTTTCACCTCCGACAGATGGACTAATGTGAAACCATTCCACTTTCCGGCGAGAGCAGCATCCCATAAATGGCAAGGTGAAGGGTGTGTTTGCAAGAAAGGAAAGCAATTCTCAGACAAGAGATTCTGACTGAGTTGAGCTATCTCTAAGGTCATTTGAGCATTTGTCCACATCATTGGGTTCATGGAATAAAAGATGAGCCATAAAGCCCATTTCTACACTGCCCCTGAATAGAGAAACATTGCTGCCTGTCCTTAGAAGTCCTCTCTCTTGAATAACCCACCACCCTTGTGCTGTAATGGACTCAGCAAGATCTGAAGTCAAATCTGGCCTCAGACACTTACTAGCTCTGTGACCCTGAGCAAGCAACTTAATCTCTATCTGCCTCAGTTTCTTCTGTAAAATGGGTTTCATGGTAGCACCTATCTCCAAGAGTTGTTTTGAAAATCATATGAGATAATTCTAAAGCACTTAGCATTGTACCTGCCATGTGGTAGACACTATATAATGTCAACTCTTTTCATCATCAATATCATCTCTCTTTTCCTGATTCCCCTCTTCCCTGAGACTTTGAAGTTCCACTCAGAAGCCAAGCTGAAATTGAAAGTCTTACTAGAATAGGTCAAGTCTGGCCCTGGGACTTAGGTGAGGTTGCTTTAAGAAGGTAGAAGGTAAATTAGAAAAATTAACTGGGGCAGCTAAATGACACAATATAAAGAGAACTGGGTCTAGAATCAGGAGGACCTGGGTTCAAATTTAGTCTTAGGCATGTCCTAGCTCTGAGCAGGTCATTTAAACCTATTTGTCTAGCCCTTGTTCATCCTTCTCTCCTAGAGTTTTTACTAAGACAGAAAAGAAAGGATTTTTTAAAAATGAACCTATAGCTCCAGTTCTCTGCTTGCCTAAAGCAGTTCTTTCCTGTTTAAAATCTTGTGCATCCTCGCTCTTTGTGGTGGCCAAAAACTGGAAAATGAGGGGATGCCCATCAATTGGGGAATGGCTGAGCAAATTGTGGTATATGTTGGTGATGGAATACTATTGTGCTCAAAGGAATAATCAAGTGGAGGAATTCCATGGAGACTGGAACAACCTCCAGGAAGTGATGCAGAGTGAGAGGAGCAGAACCAGGAGAACACTGTACACAGAGACTGATAACACTGTGGTATAATCGAACGTAATGGACTTCTCCATTAGTGGCGGTGTAATGTCCCTGAACAATCTGCAGGGATCTAGGAGAAAAACACTGTCCATAAGCAAAGGATAAACTATGGGAATAGAAACACCGAGGAAAAGCAATTGCCTGACTACAGCAGTTGAGGGGACATGACAGAGGAGAGACTCTAAACGAAACTCTAATGCAAATATTAACAACATGGAAATGGGTTCCAATCAAGAACACATGTGACACCCAGTGGAATCACGTGTCGGCTATGGGGGGGGGAGGAAAAGAAAATGATCTTTGTCTTTAATGAATAATGCTTGGAAACGATCAAATAAAATATTATTTAAACAAAATCTTGTGCATCCTGTGGTGTCATTCTACTCACAAATCTGGGATCCAATATCTTTAAGGGATGTTTTAACTGAGTTTCACAAAAAGACTCTTAACACCTTCTCTCTTCTTCTGTCTCGGGGGTCTTTGCTTCTTTTAATTTTAAAGTGTTAAATTCAAGCGTTATACACAGTGAATTCATGTAAGTTTCACTGTAGTTAGCCCCAAACCATACAGCATCACTGAAGAAATGAACCACTTTGATTCTCCAGTCCTTTTACTTTGCTCTAAGGGCATCTCCATCACCTGCATGCATTGTTTGTAAGCTCCTCTAGAGCAGAGAGCTTTTTTGTCTTTTTCAAAGAAGTGGGGATCACTAAAGCACATCTAGGGAATCCCTGTAGGCCAGTTGTTGATTTAAAAAAACACAGATTAGTATTACATGTGTTCTATTGTACTTTTGTTTATTTTATTAAATGTTTCCAAATTTATTTTAGTCTGTTTCTGGCTGTATTCCAAAGTGTGATAGGGTTTGATAACTGATCTAGAAAATCAGGAGATTAAGAAATTTGTCCAAGGTCACATAGTCAGTTATGTATAAAAGAGGGAACTTGAAATCAGGTAGTCAGGACTCTGAGGTCAGCTCTCTATCAAATTCATTGAATTCAGAGTAGATAAAAAGGGAATTTATCAGGTCAGGAGGTGGCACAATAGGTTCAAATATGGCCTCAGACACTTCCTAGCTGTGTGATCCTGGACAAGTCACTTGACCCCCATTGCCTAGTCCTTACTACTCTTCTGCCTTGGAACCAATACACAGTATTAATTCTAAGATGGAAGATAAGGGTTAAAAAAGAAAAAAAAAGAAACTGTGTTGGGAATTAAGAGACCTGAGGTCTAGTTCTAGCTCTACTGACTAGTAGAGTGTTTCGGAAAAATTCCTCAAACTCAGCCTCATTTGTGAAATGAAGACAAAACAATAACAATAACTAGTATTGCACAATACTTTGAGGTTTGCAGAGTGCTTTACAAATGTTGTTTATACAACAATCCTGTAAGGTAGGGGCTATTTTTTTTTCAGATGAAGAAATTGAAGTAAAAGAAATTAAGTGACTTGCTCACACTTATACAGCTTACTGAAGCAAACTGAATTCAATTCTTCTTGAGTCCAGAATTAGAACTCTTTCCTCTGAATCACTAATCTTAGAGCTCAGTTGTACTAGATGATCTCAAAGGTTCCTTCAGGGCTCTTTGGGTAGAACATTAAATTTCTAGAAATCTACTTAAGTAGAGTTCACTCAAAAAGACGTGCCATATTTCAAATATTTCTAGAGGAATTGTACAATGCTCTGCTCTGCTCTCCAGTGCTTTACTCTTCTCTCCTCTATTTTACTCTGCCATGAGGGCAGCTAGATGGCACTGGGGATAGAGTGCTGGACCTAAAAGTCAGGAAGATTTACTTTCCTAAGTTCAAATCTGGCCTCAAACACTTACTAGCTGTATGACCTTGGGCAAGTAATTTTTTCCTGTTTGCCTCAGTTTCTTCATCTGTAAAATAAAATGAAAAAGGAAATGGCAAACCATTCCAGTATTTTTGTCACAAAATCCCCAACTGGGAGAATTGAATACAACTGAAAAAATGACTGAAAACAATAATATAATATGGTATGGTATGTTGTGGTATGGCATTGTATGGCTTGGTATGGCATAGCATGGGATAGGAGAAGAGAGGAAAGGAGAAAAGAGGAAAGGATACAATAGCATCAAATAGCAAATCAGAACAGAATATAATATTGTCTAGTATAGTATATGTAATATGATATGGTGTATTAAATAGCACAGCAAAGCAGAGTATAGTAGATATAGTATGGCATGGCATGGCATGGCATGGTGAGGTAGGGTATGGTATTATATGGTACTGTACTGTATCATACCATTCTATACATTTTATACTATACAATAGCATTGAAAAACATAGTGAGCATAGCACATTACAGCATAGATAGTATAATATAGTGTAGTAATATAGTATAGTATAATGTAGTATAGTATAATGAAGTTCAATGTGATATTGTTGTTTGTCCTTCATTTTTGAAGAAGACCAATGATATCACGGAGTGATATCTTCTTATACGTGCATTGGATTTAAGTAAGGCAGAACTGCACAAAGTCTCATTCTCTCTTCCAGAGTCACCTAAGCCTAGTGGCAGGATAAAAGTCAAGGTGACTTGTGATGGTCCAGGATGTAATGAAGACCTTGGCATCTTCCATAGCTGACTAAACTCTAAGACAACTTTAAGGTCATTGGAACAAATTGTTCTCATCTACCCATTCCGCTGGGGCAAGTCTTCACATGCTTGGAGTAGACATCCATCTAATGAGATAGATTTCTGGGATGTGGTTGCTGTGTGTGCTATAGCTTCTTGGAGCCACATGCCAGAGCCAGGTAAAAGGTAGACAACAAAGGTAGATGAGCAGCCCTAAAAAGGGCTTGGCAAGACCTTACACTAGAGGTTCTAGTGCTCGCTGACCAGCCTAAGTACCCTGAAGTGTGGTATGGTAGAATATTTTATGGTATAAAAGGATCCTGAACTTGGAGTCAAATAAACCTTAGATTCATGACTGGCCATCCATATTTGCAGTGTGGCTATGGACCCTTTTTTCTCTCTAAGCCTGTTTCTTCAGGCTTACATAGTGTCTTACCATGATAATACCTGTCACACATCCCTCATAAATTGTTGGGAGACTCAGATGAAACCATGGGCATAAGAAAAAAAATGCTTCTTTTAAGGACAAATGAGACAGCAATCAGAAGTTAGCTTGAACCTGAAAACCACATGACTTAGACCAGTGATGGCAAACCTTTTAGAGACCAAGTTGCAACCCTCCTGCCTCATGTGAACTCCACTGCCTTATCCTAGACAGGAGAGGAAGGAAGTGCTCCCACTGGACTGCTGGTCAGAGGAAAGGGTGATGTGAGAAATACCCTCAGGTGTGCATGGAGAGGGAGAGGGAAGCAGCCCCCTCCAGTGCACATGCCATAGGTTTGCCAAAATGGATCTAGACCAGCATTGGCAAAGTATTGGCACATGTGCCAGACCAGCATGGGGGGAGCTACTCTGTTCCCCTTCTTCCTAGAGCCTGAGGACATTTTTGCATGCCCTGCCCCTCTGTCCAACCACCCAAAGCAAGCACTTCCTCCCTCTATTCTCTGGAGTAATTTGGAGGACTCACAGGCAGCTTGAAGTTGCAGGCTGGGTATACGAATTTGAAAACCTTCATCAATGCTGACCTAAACTAATAATATTTAAGGGAACAGATAATATAATTTTAGCCCAGTTTTCCCTATTTATTAGGAAATCAGAGTATCCATTCATCTCACCTCAATATATGTTGGTGCATATTGGAGATCACCCCTGATACAAAGGGGATTAGATAACATCTAATTATTTAATTGCCATCTAACATTTAACATCTAACAACATCTAATATCTAATTAGATAAGGTCTAAGTTTCCTTCTAGTTCTAAATCTAGGATACCATAAAGAAGGATCTACTTCTACCATGTAACATGCTTCTATATTCTTGAAGACCCTTCCTAGTTTTATGACCTTAGGCAAATCACTTAACCCCAATTGCCTAGCCCTTAAAAATTGATTCTGGGACAGAGGGTAGGGCTTTAACCATTAAAAAAAAATGAATGTTAGAATCATTATCTATCAATAAGAAAAAAACATGGAAAAGTCTATATGAATCAGTTCAGTTCAGTTTACCAAGCAGTTATTATCAATCCATCAGGCACTTCACTAGGAATCTGAGATATGACAGGCAAAAAAAGAGGCAATGGTTCCTATCCTCAATGAACTCCCATCCTACTCAGAGACTAAAGCATATCTCAAGAGTAAATACAAAATAATTGGGAGAGGGAGAGCACTCATCACTACAGCAATTAAGAAAAGTTTCATCGAGTAAAGGGCCCTCAAATGGAACCTTACAAATTTAACTCAATATACGTTTATTAAGCATCCAGTATGTACAAGGCTAGGTGCTGGGAAGTCAAAGAAATGAAAAATGAAAAAGACAGTCTCTGTTCTCAGAAGGTGGTAGAGAAGAGAGAGCACATCCTAGGTATGGAGAACAGCCTATATGAAGTCACAGAGATGAGAGATGGAAATATGGTTGGGGGAAAGCCAGTGAGCCAGTTTGGACCGAAATCAAGCAGGTAAAGGGGAGTCATGTGGGAAAACAAAACAAAACAAAACAAAACAGAAAAGAGTTTGAAAAGATAGATTGGAACCAGATTGCATGACTTTAAATGGCAAGTAGAAAAGTCTTTATTTTATTTTTTTAGGGTTTTTATTTTATATTATATGAAATTCAGAATTTTTTTTAATTTGGAGCAAGGTAGTCACATAAGAGTCCCCTAAAAGCAGATAAATGGCTCAATTCAGAGGGCTCACAGGCAGCTTGAAGTTGCAGTCTGGGCATGCAAACTTGAAAACCTTCACCAATGCTGACCTAGACTAATTTTTAAGAGATCAGATAAATATAACTCTAGCCCAGTTTCTTCTATTTATTAGGAAATCAGAGTACCCATTCTTCTCACCCCAATCTATGTTGGTACATGTTGAGGACCACCCCTGATACAAAGGGGATTAGATAATATCTAATTATCTAATGGGGCCCAGGGCCAGGGAAACCAGAGTTCAAATTCAGACTCAGATACTTACTAGGTATATATGACCCTGGTAAAGTCATTTAGCTGCTGATAGCTTCAGTTGTCTTAATTGTAAAATGGCAATAATAACAGCACCTATCTTATAAAATTGTTGTAAAGATAAATGAACTGTGCTTGTTCCCTCACTTCCTGTTCAAGTGACCAATAATAAAACAGGTTGCTTTGCATTGAACTGGAATACTTCCCCCCTCTCTTCCCTCTCCAAACCCCAGAGCTAACTTCATTATAACTAGTTCATCACTTGTGACTGCCTGTACCCCTCTTAATTATAGCTCTGGTGAGTAGTCCAAAAGTTGTAGTTAGAGGATCTGGCTTCAGGTACCTGAGGTGCAACTCTGTCACTCCATAATTGCATAGCCTCAGCAAATCACTGAACCTCTGGGAGCCTCAGTTTCCACATGTAAAATAGGAATAATAATAACAATTTAGTCAAGATTGTTGTGAGCAAAGTGCTTTGTAAATATTAAAGAACTATATTAATGTGAGTTATTTTAACAGTAGTAATAATAATCCCCCCAAAGTCCATATTCCTTTGCAACTACATCTTTAGAAAGGGGTCTTCACTGTTTTCCCTTCAATACCAGGCTATTGTGCCATGGAAGTTCACTATATTTTCAACCCTAAATCTTTCGCCCTTCTTTTTCACCTCCAGTATTAAATCTTCAACTTCCATTGGTCCTTCTGATCCAAAGATGCAAGTTTTCCTTATCTCAAGAACAGGAAGATGACCAGGTACTTAGAGATGGGAGTAGGGAATGGAAAAAGATGTTAGTTCGGACAGTGAGGAGAGGAGAGCTGAAGCATGAGTGGGAAGAGCCCAAGCAGAAGCTTTTCATGGGTTTATTTGCTTTGTACTGCCACCTGGCTGATTCCTGAGCCTTGTGTTTCTGATTATCGAGAGAGGCAGATGGAGGCAGGGAAAATTTACAGCAGTTTTCTGAGAATTGTTCTCTATGTGGAGAACCAAGATATACCCTGAATGTGGCTGAGTTCAATTGTGCATTTGTGCAATGAGTCATTGACATCTCTAAGGGGTAGAGACTCAGATTTCTTCTAAAGCCCAAACTCAAAGATTAATTATTTTTCAACTAGAATGATAATCAGGGTAAAGTTGACTTTCTACCTTTTGAACCCTCCCCTTTTTCATTTCCAGGAAATATACAACAGCCAGACTTCATAACAGTAGATTGCAAAATTCAAAATAAAGTCTTTGTAATCTCTGACTTCTATTTCCTCGAGACATTGGTCCCAGGGAAATGTACTAACTACAGAAACCCCAGGGTACTTTTGGCAAAGGGGCACTGTGGGTGGAATTAGAAATCTCAAGATGCTGAATCCAGAGATCCCATGGCTCATCTCTGACCAGAAAAGGACTTTCTAGCTGCAGGAGAATTGAGGAGTTGTGGCAAAACTTTCAGTGAAAAAGTAAAAAGTAGAATTTTCCATTTTCTTTCCACTTCAATTTTTTACATTTTAAACTGCAGTGAGGGGAGAGAGCTACAGTAGAATTGAAGAATCATGGAGAAGCTTTCAGTAAGGAAAACTACTCAATGACTGCAAAAATGTAAGAGAACTAACCACTGAAAGTCTTCAGATCTCTGATCAACAGAGACTGATCATGACTCTCAGCAGTGAGATAATTTTCTATAGGTACACAGAGGCATTAAGCTGTCGGCATAGCCAATGGGTTGGTCTGATTTGTTGAACCATGTTTCTTTGTTATAAAGAGGATTATTGGTAAATGAGTTATGGAAGTGTAAAAAAAGTCAGTAAAATATTCTTAATTGTTTTAAAAGAATGTCACTCTCCTGTCCAAAAAATAAATAAATAATCCATCAGGGATCTACCATAAGCTCTGCCATTAAGGAATTTACAAGTTATCTTCACTGGTGTTTGTAAAAATGTGTCCAGGGACAGCTAGGTGGATCAATGGATTGAGAGCCAGACCCAGAGACAGGAGGTCCTGGATTCAAATTTGACCTCACATACTTCTTAGCTGTGTAACTCTGGGCAAGTCACTTAACACACATTACCTAGCCCTTACTGCTTTTCTGTAACCAATATACAATATTGAGTCTAAGAGAGAAGGTAAGGATTTAAAAAAGAAAAGAAAAGAGCATGAGTATATGTGGGTGGCCTGAATTTCTCCCATGGCTATCCAGACAAATATGTTCAACTGTTTTCCCCTGGAGGCCGGGTAGTATTATGAAAAACCAACAAATTTGAATTTGAAAATCTGGTTTCTGGCTCTTGTATTTCCCTGAAAATTACTTGATATTCCTGGGATTGCCTGAAGACTAGCAGATCCATCTTTATTTGTTCTACTTATTCCTTTTGTGTTGTTAGGCTAGGCAAGTCCTTTAATTTCTCCCTTTTTACATTTGTAAAATGAGAAGGTTGGGCCAATCTCTGAGATCCCTTTTAGCTCTGCCCTATGAGACCTACCTGGTCTATGTACATGACTTTCTAATATTTATTCCACAGTTCATCTTGTAGGGGGTCTTCAACTTTGAATTTATTACTTTTTAATTAATAGAATCATAGATTTGAAGCTAGAAGGGAGCCCAGATGTCATCTAAACTAAATCTCTCATTTTATAGATTAGAAACATGAATTCCATAGAAGTTTAAGAACTTGTCTACATCAGATATGTAATGTTGCCAAGTCATTTTTCAGTCATATCAGACTCTTCCTGATCCCTTTTGGGTTTTTGTGGCAAATATACTATAGTGGTTCACCATTTCCTTCTCCAGATCATTTTACAGATGAAGAAACTGAAGTAAATGGAGTCAAGTGACTTGCCCAAGGTCACACAGCTAATAAGTGTCTGAAGCTAGATTTGAACTCCTGAAGTAAAAGTAGATTCCTGACCTGATTCCTTCCACCTCCTGACCTGATAAATTCCCTTTTGATCTACTCTGGACCACTGCTGTTCTCAGATAACTAGACTATATTCCTATGAAGTGTCCTTGGCTCTCAGTTTTGGTGAAATGGGAGGCAGGGGGCAGCTGGGTAGCTCAGTGGATTGAGAGCCAGACCTAGAGGCGGAAGGTCCTAGGTTCAAATCTGGCCTCAGACACTTCCCAGCTGTGTGACCCTGGGCAAGTCACTTAACCCCCATTGCCTAGCCCTTACCACTCTTCTGCCTTGGAACCAGTATTGACTCCAAGATAGAAGGTAAGGGTTAAAAAAAAAAGAAATGGGAGGCAAACATAGCCTATCAAATAATAAATTTAGCCTCCATATGATCCAACACCTTTCGGTGGCTTGGCACAGCAAGGTATGTTTGGTTAAAATGAACATTCACATGGGGAAAATGTTTCCTTGACCAAGTCTGAGCAGTCAAAATTAAATAAAAGGACTATTAAATAGACTGGGAAATTCTCTCTATAAAATGCAGAATGATCCAGAGAAGGCAGCAGAAGAGAGCTCATGAATTCAACTGATATTTATTGAGCATTTACTACAGTAGTTAGTATTAACCTAGACAATATTAGGAGGGAGGGTTAATAAGAGTAGTAACAAAAGAAACCTTAAGATGGCCCTCAAGGAGCTCACAAGATAACTTCAGTTATGTCCATAACTGTATGGGTTTCCTTCCTGTATAACAAATATATGGTTATTTGGAGACACATTCCTTTTTTTCTCTTCCCCTTTTGAATTCACATTCATTCTTTGGTCTGGTCATGACATCTTCTTATTTCCTTTTTTTTTTTTCTTTTCTAGTCAGGAAGGTGAGAGAGAAATAAATTTCCTCCCCTGAGTCAGTAACAACCTTCCTTCTCTTTTGGAGCCTCTAAAGCATTTAAATAATATACGTTAGAATTCTGTCAATTTTTTTTTGCCTTACCTCCTTAATTGAGTAGGAGTTTGATGAAGGAAAGAACCTTGTCTTATTAAAACTGGTTCCATCAAAGATTAGTACAGTCTAATACATGCATAATGAATTCTTGTTTAGAGAATCAGAATCCTCGGAGAACAGGTGAGATTAGTGAGATAAATTATCATGATAAAAAGCTGATAAGTCTCCCTAAGCTTCCATCTCTCCTTATCTAAAATGAAAGAATTAACTATGAGTTATTTCTTCAAGCTACCTATTTCAGACAGGTCACTCATTGCTAATCAGCAATGCATCTTCATGGACTAGGGGCTGCATGGAAGATCCCCATCCAGGGGTGTGATGGTAAATGTTTAGCAACTAGCACTCTCTCTCTGTCTATGTGTGTCTCTTTGTCTCTGACTCTGTCTCTCTGTCTCTGACTCTGTCTCTCTGTCTCTCTCTGTCTCTGTCTCTGTCTCTCTCTCAGTTTCTCTCTCTGTCTCTCTGTCTGTCTCTTGCTGGGAGCCATCAAAGACCATGCTGTTTGGCACCGTCACACATGGAAACAGGGGACTGCAAAGCAGCCCCCAGGAAGGATGGAAACACCCACTGAAACCTCCCTGTGTGACTTTCCTTATTAATATCCCATTACTATTGTAATTGCTCTTACTTAGCCCCAGGAAAAATAGATGAGAGCAACATGCTTGCAGGGTTAATACAGATGTACCACCACTCTGTCCCCCCAGAATATCACCAGGAGATCCCACTTACAAATTAAACCTAAGGATTTTTATATACCCACTTAGATAGGACCCTCTTTTCTAGGCATAAAAACTTCTGGCAAATCTGTGCTCAGAATTCCCCAAACTAAAACTAGGCCATGTTGATTCTACCCTTTGACCCCTCACTTAGCAAGAGTGTTTTGTTGATTATCTCCTTAAGCTTTGCATCTCTTGTTAGGGTCTATGGAAACATGCATGTTGAAAAATGAAATTGTGTGTCAAGTATGTATGTAACCATGAGGTATAAAAATAAAGCCAAGCCTAGACAGAGGAGCAGTTTTTCTGTGAAACCTATATTGCAGGTTGAATATGAAAGTTGTGTCCCATTCACCATTCCGCCAACACCATCCCACCTCCAAAACCCCATCTCCTGTGGGAGGCTGGACTACCCTACAGCAGTCTCTGTCTCTCTCTGTCTTTGTCTCTCTTTCTCTCTCTCCATATATAGATATATCTGACAAATACTTATTAAGGGGCTTTTTTCTATCACTTTCTTAAGCCTTCACAACAAAACAGTATATCATCCCTGATTTGTTGCATTCACCTGTTTTAGAAGTGTATACATACATACTGAAAATTTAATAATCTGCTCTCTGGAACCATTTCAAGCTGGATCTAATATATTCCCTGTGTCCATCCCTAAAGTCAAGGTTACATAAGGCTGAGATGAGGTCTTTGGATGAGTCACTCCTAATATTAAATGGAGTGAGAGGCAGAATAGCATAGTGGGTAAAGAGCCAATCTTGGAGACCTGAATTCAAGTCTTGCTTTAACCACCTACTAATTATGTAACAAAGGGCAATTCATTTAACCATTCGGTGCCCCATGTAAGATTATAAATGCCCCTATAAATCCAAATTGTGGATTATTATCCATCTGAATTTAAGGAGGAAAAGGCAGCTACACAATGCAATGGTAGACTCCAGGCCTGGAATCAGGAAGATTTATTGTCCTGAGTTTAAATCTGATCTCAGATATTTATTAGCTAGGCGATTCTGGTCAAGTCACTTTACCCTGTTTGCCTCAGTTCTGTAAAATAAGATGGAGAAGAAAATGTCAAACTGCTCTAGAATCTTTGCCAAGAAAACCCCAAATTGGATGACCAAAAGTCACAACTGAATAACCAAAACAATTGAAGAAGAAATTTCCACAATGGAACCTCACCAAAATGGAAGGTCAAAATAATCCAAAACAAAAAGGATAGATGAGTATGAGAAGCAAGGACAAACTCAATCTGCCTACTTCCCTTTCCCAGAGTAAAGGTCCTTGCCCCCAGTGTGATTCAGTTATCAGGCTGTGGAGAATAATGGAATCACCATGGCAAGAAGACCAAGAACACTGCCATGTATTAACATGACCACTAGAGCTGTGGAAGAGGTTGTTTAATGAAGTTGAAGAGGATGTAAGTGAATGGAGATGAAGAGCAGAAGTTGATAGTCTAGAGTTAAGAAAGGTGCTGCTCTCTTTCCCTCAATTTAGTAAGGGAAAAGGTGGGAAAATCAATTCCCTGATGCCTTCATACCTCCTATTACAATTGAGAAGTAATGTTCTATAATGAGAAAAAGCACTGGAAGTGAGGAAACAAACATTTATTAAGTACCTAATTAAGTACTCATTAAGTACCTAATTTGAACCAGACACTGTATTAAGCACTTTGCAAATTATTTATTTGATCCTCCCCAAAACCCTGATAGGTATTTATTATTTGTGGGTTATTATCCTCATTTTATAGCTAGGAAACTGAGGTAAACAGATTAAGTGACTTGCTCAGGGTAACATAGCTGGTTAGTGTCTGAGGCTGGATTTGAACTCATGTCTTCCTGAGGCAAGGTATCTGGATTTGAAACACCTCAAGTTCTAATTTTGAAACTAGCTCTGTGATCCTGAGCAAATCACAGTCTTTCCGTGAGTCCAAGTTTCTTCATCTATAAACTGGACTGTTGTTAGGAAACCATGAACATCAAAGTGCTATTCATTTTGAACTATTTTTTCCTCCACTTTCCAGAGCTTTTGTTTCTCCATTTCCAAAATGGGAATGTTGACAATGAGTTGCCTTCCTACACACTTCATTAGAATGTAGGCTCCTTGGAATCAGGGATAGTCTTTAGCCTCTTCTTGTATTCCCAGCACTCAGCACAGTGTATGACACATAATAAGCACTGTTTTTGTTGTTGTTGTTGTTATCCAGTTGTTTCAGTTGTGTCCAACTCTTTGTGACCCCATTTGGGGTCTTCTTGGTAAAGATACTGAAGTGATTGGTCATGTTCTTTGCCTCATTTTACATATGAAGAAACTGAGGAAAACAGTTTTTCTGTTTTAATTAATCTAAATTACTTCTAAGAGTCATATAGTTAGTGTCTGAGGGCAGATTTGAACTCAGGAAGATGAGTCTTCCTGACTCCAGGGCTGGCACTCTGGAGTACACACTGCACCACCTAATCAGGCTAACAAAAAGACATGGCCAACACCTCAACCTCTCTCTTTCCAGCTTTGAACACCATGAGGACTGTTTCAAATTGCTTCTCTAGATGGGGCAGTGGTCCCTGGTCCAATTTCTTACCCTAGCTTCCATGAGACTGTGAGCATATGGCATCTAAAATGCATGGCCTACCTAGGCAATCCTGAGGCCAGGGTTTAAGTAGCCTCTCATGTCTGCCAGTTCCCGATTTAGGCAAATGTGTACCTGTCCCAAGATGGACATATATAGGCTGGGGAGTGACCTTGTGAGTTTGAGAGGTGGGGGCATGGGGGTGTGAGGTCCCATCCCATCAGAACTGAGAAACAACAAGAGAGGAGTTGCCTAGCAATACTTTTAGAGAGCCTAGCCATGAGAAGATTGGCCCAGCTATTTGACTGCTATTTATCATCATAAAGGAACTAAAAGTTGTTTATACAGTGAAGAGAGGAAAAATGTCTAATAAGCAATCTTCAAATTATTTTGTATTCTGATAAGGTTTAAGTATCAACATTCCAGTAGATTTTGAGGTAAATAGGATGTTGAGTTGCTGAATCCTGTTTTAAGTTTGTTTTTTTGAAAAATGGATTCTATGTAAAAATTTATCAAATTGCTTTCCTTATAATGAGGGGAGAGAAGGGAGAGATGGGAGGGAATTTGGGACTCAAAATTGTAAAAAACAATGAAGATTAAAATTGGGTTTTACATATAATAAGAAAAAATAAAATATTAAATTTCAAAAAAGAAAAACAAAAAATGAGTGCTTATGAATGTCCTGTATTTTGACTTCTTTTGTGTGTGTAGCAATAAATCACCCTTGTCATAGCTGGTTCATATTGCATATTAAACACCTTTTTGTTCCTTACTTCCTTTTATAATAAACCTCAGGCATGAGCCATAATCTAAGCCAGAAGTAAAATTATTCCTGGGCATCAGGATAAGGATTTTAATG
>NC_077230.1:299154134-299191634 GCF_027887165.1 Monodelphis domestica
TCAATATTCTTTCCCAGTAGCTTTGGGCTTGCTGTGCATTCAAAGGCCGTTAACCCCTTCCTTCCCAATTGAGATGGACGTAATCTGAAATAAACCCTAAGGTCTGGCCCTCAGAACTAGTGGAGCTTGGCTAGACTTCTGGAAATCGCAAGCGCTGACCCCCTCCTGAGGCCTCTGGAGAGCCTCCCACTCCTACCACCCCCAAAGTCCTCTAGTTTCTCTACCTATCCCTTCAGCTCTTCCAGCCCGCCACAGTCCAACGGGGAGGTTTGCTTCGTTCCAGCCTTCAGCTCTAGTCTCTGTAAATCCACATTTCCAATTTCCAAACGAGGCGATAGCAACAAGATCTGATGGATAGCTTTGTGAGCCAGCTCTGAGATGGTTTTCTGACCATCTTATCTGGCAAAAGGCCTATATATTTGAGGATGTCCATGGCCTAGAATTCTAATGGAAAAGAAAAGAAAAAATAGAGCATCGGTCATTTCTAGATAAGATTGAGTTCTTAAAGTCTTCCTGGGAATTTTATTCCCCCATGCCTCCCCCCTACTTTAAGAACTCTTTTCTCTGGCATTAGAGATCTTGCTTTTTAATCGGTTATATTTTTGTGGGAAAGAAAAAGAAATTAAAAATAGTGCCTGTCTCTTGGTCTTTGGTAGCTAGTTCTTTAGGACGCTGATTTAAAGCATCTAACAAGCTTCATCTTAAGTTTCACACTGACAGTATTCTACTGCAGGCTCAGAGCAGTGTTTTTGCCCAAAACATAAAAACATAGAGGCTAGAGTTTTTTTTTTAATCTGTTTCTAAACTCTAAATATTTGTGCTAATTTTCCATTGTATGGAAAAAGCTCCTGGGTGAAACTGCTTTGAGACGATTTAAAAAGCTGGAGCCTGTATAAACAGCGCAGGGCGTTTGAAGTTGTTTAACTATTGTGTATCCAGAAAGAGGGGAGTTAAACTGCAGGAGCTCGCTCCCATTTCTGGATACACAATAGTGTGTGGAATAGCCAATCTGAGGGAAAGCAGCACTAACACAGAACCTAAAACGCAGTTTGTTTGCTCGTGATTAATAACAAGTGGTAATAGCACAAGTGGATTTATATTAAAACATATTTATATATGTGTGTGTAGAAAGAGCCTAATCGAGAAATAGAGAGGAGAGAATGGGAGGGGGGCATAGGGGGAGGGAGGGAGGAGAGAGAGAGAGAGAGAGAGAGAGAGAGAGAGAGAGAGAGAGAGAGAGAGAGAGAGAGAGAGAGAGAGAGAGAGAGAGAGAGAGAGAGAGAGAGTTGACTTACTATATTATTTGAAGATGTTACGCCGGTTGGTGGATTCGAGAGGTGTGTCCGTACACCTTCAAGGTTTTTAAAATCATATTTCCCCTTTTCTCCGTTAGGCAGTTTTTATAAAATGAGGAGGAGATTAGCATTTCCCATCGAATAAAAAACTGAAGGAGAAAACTAAATTCATCCCCGGCTCTTTAACAAAGACCATTCGTTGCAGACATCACAAAAGTTGAGAATATAGGGAAACTTCAATTCAATAGAACCAGTACAGCTATAAAGGTTTCCGTAAGTCGTTTCCTTCCTCTCAGCCCACCCCACCTCCCCCTACACTCTTCTTATGCCCACAACTTGAGACTTGAAGCAGACACAGGAAAAGGACATGCTATTCCACAGGTGGAAAATACTGGCCAGGAGCCTCGGCAACGCCCTGGTGGACCCGAGCTGGATAAAGGTAGGTTCGTGCAGTGAGAATTAGATTGGAAAGGGAAAATGGGATTGGAAGGTGGAAAAGGTTGTAGAAGTGGGGATGAGATGGAAAAAAAATGGGCTGAAGGAGCAAAAGACGGTGGGGAAAGAGGAGAATAGAATGCAAAATAATAAGTGAAACGGGCCAACTGAAGATGGAAAAAAAAAAGCAAAAAGGGGTGGGGAATAAAGAGAAAGAAAAGAATATTAAATCGCGGGAGAATGAGAAAATAAACCCGCAAAAGGGAGAGGAGGGGGCGAGGGCGCCAGTTACGGCGTGGGTGGGGTTGACAAGAATAGAGTACATTATGCAGTTCATTTAGTTAACAAGTGAAATAATGAGGAAGCGTGCAGAGTGAATGCCAAGAGAAAAGGCACAAAAAGCCTATTGAGAGGCCTCCGCCGCTCCTGGCGTAGCCCATCACATGGCAATAGTCCTATTTAAGCAGCGCAGTCAGCGCCTTTCAGCACCAGTAGAACTGGCCAGCACCCCCGGGCTCTCCCGCAGCGGCTCTCCAGCGGCGGCAGCAGTAGCAGCAGCAGCAGCAGCAGCAGTAGCAGTAGCAGTAGCAGTAGCTGACCGCAGCAGCAGCAGCAGCAGCAGCAGGCGGGGCCCGGCCGGAGCCGTAGAGGGACTGACGCGCTGGGAAGGACTGGGGCCTAAGGTCATGCCACGCTCCTTCTTGGTGGACTCGCTGGTGCTGCGGGAGGCTGGGGAAAAGAAGGCGCCCGAGGGTAGCCCACCCCCGCTCTTCCCCTATGCAATGCACCCCCCGCACGCCTTGCACGGGCTCTCGCCTGGCGCCTGCCACTCGCGCAAGGCCGGGCTGCTGTGCGTCTGCCCGCTGTGTGTCACAGCCTCCCAGCTGCACGGGCCCCCGGGGCCACCAGCCCTTCCCCTGCTCAAGGCGTCCTTCCCCCCTTTTGGCTCGCAGTACTGCCATTCGCCCCTGGCCCGTCAGCACTCCTCGGTCTCCTCCGGGGTCAGCCACGGGCCGGCCGCCGCCGCTGCAGCAGCCGCTGCTCTCTACCAAACCACCTACCCCTTGCCTGACCCCAGGCAGTTCCATTGCATCTCCGTGGGTAAGCATCACCCTTCCAGTTCCCTGGATGAGAATGAGGAGAGCAGGGTGTAGGAGTAACGGGAGGAGTAAAGGGTGAATGAAGTACAGCTGAGTCCTGGGTCATGCGGTGTCGGGGAGGAAAAGGAGGGATGGAGGTGAGGGGCGGGGTGCGGGGTGGGGGGTCGGATGAATCCAGAAACGCTCTTCAGTGGGCATCAAGGATTCCAAGAAGGGCAAGGTCCCAAGGCAATGGAGTTGCCCTGGAAAAGGGGAGGGGAGGGGGGCAGGGATCTGCAGAATTGATGTATAGAGATCTGATCTCTTATTTCTCTGGTCTTCTTCCCCCGCCCCCTCAGATAGCACCTCCAGCCAACTGCCCAGCAGCAAGCGGATGCGCACAGCCTTCACTAGCACACAGCTTCTGGAGCTGGAAAGGGAGTTTGCCTCTAACATGTACCTGTCCCGACTTCGCCGCATAGAGATCGCCACCTACCTAAACCTGTCCGAAAAGCAGGTGAAGATTTGGTTTCAGAACCGCCGAGTCAAACACAAGAAAGAGGGCAAGAGCGGTTCTCACCGTGGGGGCGGCGGGGGCGGGGGCGGAGGCGCGCCCCACAGCTGCAAGTGTTCGTCTCTTTCTTCTGCCAAGTGCTCAGAAGACGACGACGAACTTCCCATGTCCCCGTCCTCGTCGGGAAAGGATGAACGGGACCTTACTGTAACTCCATGAGACTCCAGGTTCCCCTGGTACTACCCCCAACAAGCCCAAGCACTCTCCCTTCTACCTGAGAAACTGAGCAGAGAGGCAGGTGCTGGGGACTCCCAGCGCTCTCACACTCCTCCCTTTATCTAAAGCCAAACGCAGCGCTCGGATCTAATGTGGTTTTATAGAGGCCGGAGGATCAGGCTAGTGCGCTGCGCTTTTTAGAGAACTGGCGTCGTCTTCCCACTGCCCAGTCCCAGCGCCATTACAGAGTGCCTGAGGGGCTCAACTCAAGTTGAACTGTAAAGTTAAAAAAAAAAATACTGTAAAAGGCTCCTAACTCCTCTGGTGTTTAGTTGCCAAGCGACCGGCCTGTCTTTAGTGATCCCTCTGTCTTCGCCTTACACCAGCGTCTTGCTGGCCACAGGTCACCTTCTCCTTGGTCCCTCTCTTGAAGACTTGTTGCAACATTTATGTCGCTTCCCTTTAATTATGCGTGTTTTCTGTGTTTGCCTGGTTTTCACATCCCTGGGCAGTATTCTGCTTCATATTTGGGCACTTCTCTTCCTTTCTGCTTTCACCTGCCCCTTCCTCTTGCTTTTATTTCTCCAAATTTTTTTTCTTTTTCCATCTTTCCACGAATTCCATCCATCCCGTCGCCAATCTGTCCCTCTTGGGACTAGTAAATTTGCCCCAGATCAAGAGTGGCAGCCCACGGAAGTCTATCCTGCACCTCACGCCCCTCCTCCTCAAAATTAATATTTTAACGTGTAGTAACTGTTGAGGAAACTTTTTTGCTTTGTTTCCAAATGGCTCTCTCTGCTTCTAAAGCGGGAGGTCACGGATCACACCAGTGATCCAAATACTGGCTGTGAAAATATGTTTTGGTATCTGTCCCTGTTTTTCTTTCTCTCTCTTTCTCCTCCCAACCCCACCCCACTCCTGCCTAGATGTGTAATTGTATTGTTTCTGTAACACCAGAAGATATTTATTTATTTATTTATGTAAAAAATTTAAATAAACTTTTTTTTTCATAGAAATCCCAGGGGTTCTGGGCTGTGGGGCTCTGAAGTTTGGATAGCTTAAATAGAGGTGCTATGCTTTAGGTTCTACTGGGTAGGAGGATCCGGAATTGGGTCTCTGGGAGAGAGAAAGGGAATGTGTCAAGCACGAATTTGGGAGGAAGGAGAGAGGGAGGGGAGAGAAGCCATTCTGATTATTTTCCAGGCTAGGATGTTCATTCCCATCCCCAGGATCCTTTTCGTTATTCCTCTCTATCTCTTGCTAGTATTTTACCAGCGAAGATATTCCTAGTAAAAAGAACTTTTTTTTAAAAACATAGATATCTGCTTGTATTACCATTGAATTTTTTACACACAGCTTATTTATTCTCTGAAATAGACATGAACTCCTGGTCCTTTGGAAAGAGCCTGGTCTTCTCTACAAAGGGGCTCCTTCTGTGATCGGTAATCCTCCTTCCTTTCAAACAGATTCTCTAGCCAAGGTACTGGGTGGGGAGAGACAGGATCCCTCACGATCTAAGAAAAAGATGGAAATTCACCTGCACCTGATCCTTGTGTGCAGTGCAAGGCGCAGCGTTTCAAAGATTCCCACTCCAATTATTTATGATCTCCAAATCATTTCACTGCTTACATTAACCAAAACTCTGTGAGACTGACTGGAGGCCATTTTCTAAGCCACAGGACTAATGGAAAGGGTAGGAGGAGTCATGGACCAGAGCCGTTTCTTCTAGGGCAGCTGAGAAGCTGTGGGGGGCTGGAAGACTTTATTTTCATTAAAATTGGGTACGGAAGAAGAGAGGAGTGCCAGGAAGTCGAAATGGGGACTGTTGTCTTGTCCTTTCTTGAGGGTAGATTTAGATTAAAGGTGTCTGCGTAACAATGCCAGGTCACCTGGAGATTCCCATCCTCAAGTAAGGCTTGAAAGGTTGCCTTTTCTCCCTGGAGTCCTCCTAGTCCCTACCGATTGCAGAGGCAAGCAGAGGCCCCTTCCTACAGAAAAGAGAGAGCCTGGAGGTTTCCAACCTCACCACCTCGACAGGCTTCCCAAAATTTTTTCCCTCTTTCATTGAAATCGAAGAGATTTGGTTACTCCCATTGCATCCCCTCCTGAAACACGCTCGCAGCGAAGGCAGGTTTCCTGTGCCTTTTTCTTTACCTTTGCGAAGCGCATTCGTACCTTACGATGCTCTTAAAGTGAGGGTCAGCATCTCTGATTTATTGGGCACTACTTCAGTGAAAGGGCCACACTTCCAGGCTGAATCTAATTGCTTGTTTGTATTATTGGGGTGAATGAAGGACAATCCAAGAACAAAGTTGGAGTTGTAGAGGAAAGATATCCTAATCAGAAAGGAGCCAAGTCTTCCGTTATGGTTCCTATGAATAATTTATCATCCTTTATTTTATAACTGGTTTGTCAAGACGATGGCACGGTGCTGACTCTTTAACTGCCTTTTCTATAACTCTGGGACCGTCTAGGACCTGGCTTTCCTCCTTCGCTTTTCTGTGGAACAGGGCAGACTTGAGATAGACCTGAACAGCGGGCAGGGGGCGCGGCCGGGAAGGGATGCTGTGCGTCGCCAACTAAAAGTGACTACTCCAAAGCCTGGTCTTTTCAGGGAAAAGGAAGAGGTGCTGAAATCCAGTTAGAGCCAGGAACACCTTAGAAACCCAGTACGTGGTATCCTCGATGCTAAAGAAAGGCAAACTGCCACACGATAGTAGGATTTAACTAGAGAGAGCCCCTGGCATTGAGTAGCAGATGACCTTGGGGCTTGCAGAGATCGGTCATCTTCTGTAGCTATTCAAAAGAGCGGGTAAGTCGCTGTTACGCACTTACGCACTTGCCGCCTCCTCGGTTGCACGATCTAAGTATTAAACCCGTCAAATCCTGGATGGCCCGGTCCTATCTTTCGGCTGAGAGGAGAGACCCCTCTAGTTTTCCAGGACTCTCAGGAACCGCAGCTATAAACCAGCTCTCTGCTTGGACTTGAGCTTCTTCCTCTCATTCTCCATGCTTTTTCCAGCTATCTTCCATCGTAGGAAACCTTTCCAAATACTGTTAGAAGATTTTCTGGGTAGGATCTCTTGGTCACTGCAGATTAGAGGGACCATTGTGCGACTTGAACAATTTAAGGGAAATATTTTCATTTTCCTGACGGCTACGATAGTAGTCTTCCTGGCGCAGCGCAAGGACAGTGCGCAGCATTGGAAGAGTGTCTGGGAAGACAAGAGAACACAGAACCTGGCCTCGATTGCCTCAGGTGTTTGTTCCTTAAGATTTCAATTTCTTCCAGTCTTAGGAGAAGGGACCAAAAAAAAAAAAAGCTAGAAAGCTCCCAGTTGCCTGGAGTCAAATCGGCACTCCATACTCTTCTAGGATTTGGGGGGGATGGGGGGAAGGATGGGAATCGAGACAACTTCCACAAGGAATCAAGCAGATCCTTTTTGAATGGGCTCTGAGGGACAGGGCTGTAAATAAATCATGAACTGGTGCAGAAGACAAGATTAAGGGCCATTTCTGCCTCCCTGTGTTGTCCAGGTGTTTCCTGAAAGCCATTGGTTTAGCCCGGGTTCGTCTTTGCATTCATCTTGGATTCGTCTTTTCAAGGAATTTATGAGTTCCTTGTGAGTTCGAGGGAGAACTCTTTGCTTGCAGACGAGAAAGGGACTCATCCAAGCTCTGTATACCTGGCAGAGACTCCATTGCGACTTCAACTCTAAGTCTACTTCCCTGAACAGCCTTAGATCTCTTCTCACTAAGTTTAATAGAAGGGAGAAGAAGGAAAATGCCTCGCCACAGGTTAGATCTGTCTCGAGACTGGTCCTATAAGGAAGATGGTGCCACACCTCCATTATTAACAGGACTTAGGTTGTTGTTTTTTTAAAGTGGTTGGATTACATTGCCTGGACCATTCACAGGGATACAGCAGGTCATAAAATTATGAAATGGAGGAAGAGGTAAAACCTTGGTCTTGCCCTAAGTCCAAACTCTGGACTCCTAGGGCAAACTGTAGAAAATTAGGTTTAAATTAAGCAGCAGGCTGGAGTTAAAATTTTACTGTGAATTCCATATCCGATAAAACACTCATAGAGGCACTTTTAAAGTAGCAAATAACTATAAAGAATAAATACTCATCAATTGGTGAATGACTGAACAATAAATGTAATATAATATTACTGTTCTGTGTGGAGCAATGGTTATGGGAAATTCAGAAAAGAAGATAGAAAAACTTAAATGAACTGATGTACAGCAGACTAGGCAGAACTAGAGGGAAATGTACAAAATTGTGACAATGTAAATTAGAACCTCCCTCACTGCAAAAAACAAAACAAAACAAAACAAAACAAAACAAAACAAAACAAAACCCTGAATGCTGTATATAAAAGCTAACAGTCTTAGCCCTGGAGAAGAGTTGAGAAAATGCCCCTCCCCCTTCTTTATAGAGATAGATGACTATGAGTGTGCTACATCATATACATGGTCATATACAGTTGGTAAGTCCATTGGTTTTGCTTTTTTCCCCTTTGGTTCCCTTTCTTTTTTATCCTTTGTTTCCAAAAGTGCCTTGTTGAGTATGGAGGGTGGGTATATTCAGAAATAAAAATTATATGAAAATAAATGCTATCAATATTTTTAGAGCAGGGTAGATAATCCACGTGCACAAAGAACTGAGAGTTGAGGAGCATCAATGAGAACCAGATTTTTGGAGTTATAAGAATATAACTTTTAAAATTACATGTAACTGCCCAATTGCATTTATGCATATGTTATGGCCATATCCAAACACTTGTACCTTGCAATGAAAGGATAGAGGCTTTCTCAAATTTAATTGGTTGCAGTGGTGCTTTTTATCCTCATTCATTTCCACATAATTTCCCTTAGAACTTTGCCATTGCCCAATAATTCCCATATTTTATCAACATGTGCCATTTATTGAGAAAGCATTTATTAGGCATGAACTGTGTAATAAAGCTTTCTACTATACTCTCTCCTAAGTGGAAGGGATAGGAAAGAAGTATTCAAAGATAATCTTCCTAATGTGGTGATTTGACTATGTCACTTATCTACTCAGAAACTTTCAGTGATTCCCTGTTGCCTATAGGATAAAAGGCCAACTCCTTAGAGGGTTATGTAGGACCCTTCACAATTTGGCTTCAACTTCCTTCTCCAAACCAATTTCACCCTCTTCTTCTCCATAAACACTGCATTCTGATCAAACTTAAAAGCTCTTCAGCTGTCCCTCCAGCTCATCTTGAACTTTCTAGCCTCTGCACATTCACCTTTGCCATTTGTTGAAATCTTTTTCCTTCAAGGCCAAACTCTAGTGAAATTTTTCTTGTTCTTCCTAGATGAAAGTGAATTTTTTCTACTCCATTTTTAAGAGAATTTCCCCTGCATTTCTTCTCTGCTTCTTTTGTATTCTGCTTTATATTATACTTATTTATATCTGCACTATACACTTTCTTTTTGAAAATTGTGCCTCCAGTACCTGGCAGAATATGTCACATAGGAATTGCTTAATAATTATTTATTGATTTTGTCAAAGCAGGAAACAACATGCTTTATAGCAGTTTGTGGTCTAATAGGGAAGATCATGATGTGCATGATTATGACAATAGAGAACAAAAAGAAGCAGAAAAATGGGGAAAATTGACTATTTAGGGCTACAGAGTTCATCTCATTTAATTCCTCCAATTGACCAATGAAGAAAGTGAAAGTTTGCAACATGGTACAGTAGACATGAAGTCAGGGAAGATGGAGCTTAGAATCCCACTTCCCGTGTTCACTAGCTTTATGACCAGGGACAAGTCACTTAACCTCCCTCAGTCTCAATTTTCTTATTTGTAAAATGGGGATAATAATGACTGGAGTGCCTATCTGACCTGGTTATTATAAACGATAATCAGCTAACATGTATAAAGTAAGTTTCAAACCTTAAAATGCTATATAAATGTTAGTTATTGTTATTGCCCAAGGTCCCACAGCTACTAAATAACAGAATCAGATGTGAACATAGACTCTTTGCCTCCAAATCCAGTGTTTTCCCCACCACACCAAGACACAAGCTTGCCTATCCCTGTACCAAGTTTGCTTTGGACCAATGGGAGACAGCATATTACAAAGGAAATAACACTCTTTAGAGGATCTTGGTTCAAATTCCACCTCAGATTGGTGCTACCTGTGTGACTATAGGTGAATTGCTTTACTTCTCGGACTTCAGTTTTTTCATCTGTAAATAGAGCAGACGAAACTAGATAACCCAGAGGTTTGTTTTAGCTCTAAATTTATCCTATAATTCCTTATAGATTTCAAAATATATTCCTAGTAATAAGGATCAATGAGCACCAATTGAATTCCTCCTTTTTTGGTTTGTTGGGTTTTTCTTCAAATAAATGTTACTACCATATTTTATTCTTACATCATCTATATTTCTATCCTTCTTCACTTCCCTCCTAGAAAACCATCTCTTATAACAAAGAATATGAAAATATGGGGGAACAGTTCAGTAAAATTAACCAGACATCAAAAAAGTCTATTATCTTCAGTATTCTACACCCGTAGTCTCCTACATCTGCAAAAAAAGGAGAGAAGTGCTTCTTGTATCTCTTTTTGGGGACCAAATGTGGTCCTTAAAATTCACAAAATTCAGTTTCAACTGTTTTTGTTGTTTTCATTTTCATTGCTGTAGTCTTAGTGTATATTTTTTCACTCTTCACTTTTCATTATTTCATATAAATCTTCCCATGATTCTCTATAGTCATCATATTCACCGTGTCATACAGCTCAATGATATTCCACTACCCACTTTGTCAATCAACAAATATTTATTAGGCATATACCAAGTGTCATGGGATACAACAGAAGGCAAAAATGTGTGCCACAACTTGTTAAGTCATTCACCAATTAACAGGTGACTGCATTACTTCTAACTCTTTCCCATTATAAAAAGTGCTGCTACAGAAACTTTGGTATATATAAAGCCTTTCTTTTATCCTTGACATCTTAAGGTATATATCTAGTCCATTAAAAAAGATATCGCCTTCTAACTTCTTGCAGAGTGATGATGCTACTAAGAAGTATTTAAGTGGCATTTTCCCTCATAGGAGTATCCAGAATTTTATCTCAACTTAGCCATTCTGCAGAAGAAGAAACTGACACAAAGCAGTCAAAGGATATAACTGGCTCAAGGAATAAATCCAAGGCAACTCTATGCTGAATTCCCTGCTCTAGTGACCAAGTACTATGGTTCTGAATCGCTGCTTGTAGTCACAAGAAGCCCTTTTGAACACAGGAAAAGAACCATGAAGACACTGAGGGTGACACCTCTTGGCCAGAGCATTTCAATGTCATCACAAGTATGTGTAAGCAGCATTCCTTCAACATGAAAGTCTCCATGGGTCTGCTGGTTAAAAAAGGAGGCAGGGAACAGACTCTAATGTATCATAGGATCATATCCCCTTCAGATACACATGCCAAGCAGCTCTGGGTCACTGCAGCACTGCTCTTCTGTGGTCTGTGTTAGTCCTGGTCATCCTAGAATATGACTTTGGATTAATTCCTTGATATAGTTAACTTTGGGGGAATCTTAAGTTTCCTAGAACTCTCTTGATCAATGTGGTCTCATTTTACCAAGAAGATTCAAGCCCCTATAGTATGAATGAATAGTAGTAATAGAAGGAGGAGGAGGAGGAGGAGAAGTAGTTTTGAACAGGCTTGACAATCTCTTAGGGCATCATTCACCCATAACACTAGCTGTTCAGAACCAGCTAAGGCTCTGGATTTGGATAACAGGAGGAGGAGGAAGTCGAAGAGGAAGAAAAGGAAGAAGGGAGCAAAGGAGGGAAGAAGGATGAGGTTTGTTATATATCTTTTGGATAGAGTCTGAATAGACTGTCTAGTTTGGTCTGTTAATACCTATTGTCATGTTTGCTAGATTAAATCTATTTAAGACTGTCATTTTCTAAAAATATCAGTTCTCTCATCATAGCTGGAGCACACACTGAGAATTTCTCTCAAACTGATGTCCTAGTTCCTCATGGCTACAACCTCTGTGGCCTCCAAACATATTATTTATGCAAGAACAAAATCAAGCCAAGGAGTAATAGGGAGCTTCCCAGAAGAGCCCAGAGAATCCTCCTCTAGCTCAGTCCCTTGTTCCAGCTCTGCCTCCTTTTCAGGGGCTGGAGGCCTTGGATACACAGAGTCATGGTATCCCTTCATAGTCTGTGATCATCTCCTCACCCCTCCATTGGGGAGAAATGAGATAGGTGAGATTTAATAGGGCTTATTCTCCCCTGCCTAATTCACTTCCTGATAGTTAATTATGTGCTTTGGGAGTTACATTAACTCCTTTAGGCCATTAGGAGAGTACCATTTAGAGCCTTACTGCTGTTGGGTATTAATGAGACCTTAGTGGCCTGAATGAGCTCAAGTGGTTCAGTAAGTACTTCACAGGGAACAAATGCCTAGCAGAAGAGACTCTGGTCTGGGGTCTGGACTGGGAAAGCATGAACAACACAATCTATCTGGTTTAAGATGGGTTAATGTCATCTAAAGAGGCAACTCTCCCACTGTTTAGGATCTCTAATTATGTGAATCACAGAAAGAGATAAGCAGTTGTCTCTAGGGAGTGCCTGGCAGTTAGAAACTGCCCACTGTGGGTCACTCTGATGCCTTGGGAAGCTAAATTGGGGGGAAAATAAAATGATCTCAGAATTGGGAAGATACCTCAGAGACCATCTAGTCCAGAGCTCCCAAGTAAAAGGATCCCCATTGCCAGCTGCTCAGCAAATGATCATCACACAAAGGAGTTGTCCAGGGAGGGTGCACTCACCAATCAGTCTGGGGGGGAGGGGTTGGAAGGGTCCACTTTTGAATAGTTCTCTTTGTTAGGAAGTTTGCCCATTTCCAGAGCCAAAATCTACCTTTCTGCAATTCTTTTTCTTCTTGTTCTTCTAAGGAATGGACAAACAAACAAACAAACAAAAACCCCTCAAAACAAAGATAAAAAAAAACCCATACCCAACTATTATTATTCTTCCATATACAAACTGGAAACATTTAAAGGCAATTTTTCAAGTTCTTTCTAAGCTTTGTCTTCCTCTGGATAAATATCCGTAGGTCCTTCAAATGATTCTCATAGGGCATAATTCCAAGTACCCTCATTAGCCTGATTGCTATTCTTTGGATCTTCTTCTGCAGTCCTGAAAGCTCTCCTAAAAGATAGCACCCAGAATGGCACACATGTGATATTCTAGATATAGTCTGATCAAGACAAACCACAAGGACATTCATAGGCGGGAAGGAGGTTATATAATTTAATAAATTTTTTATCAAGATTCCCCCCGACATTTCTTTTTTTTTAAACCCTTACTTTCCATCTTAGAATCAATACTGTGTATTGGTTCCAAAGCAGAAGAGTGGTAAGGGCTAGAGCAATGGGGGTCAAGTGACTTGCCCAGGGTCACACAGCTAGGAAGTGTCTGAGGCCACATTTGAACCTAGGACCTTCCATCTCTAGGCCTAGCTCTCAATCCACTGAGCTACCCAGCTGTACCCCCCAACAACATTTCTGACAAGTGATCATTCATCCTGAACTTGACAACTTCCAGTGATAGAGACTATGCTTTTCTTCACTCTAGCAGTTTGATGTATTCATTTATTATGTTTAAGATTGAGCCAGTTTGGGTTTTGGTTGTCATAGCATACTGTTAGCTTGTATTCTCTTTTGCAGCCTATTAAAAGCTCTGATCTTTTTCATATGAATTTTTGCCTAGTTACTCCTTTCCCATCCTGAACTTGTGCAATTGATTTTTTGAACCCAACTTCAAGACTTTATATTTATGCCTATTATATTTCATCTTATTAATTTCATTTGAACAAATGTATATTAAACAATTCACTATATCCTAGCCACTGGAGTTATAAAGACCTAAGCACACTAGTCTCTGCTGTCAGCAAATTTTCTTGGGGATATAATGAGTATACAAATATGTAAAGGATGAGAAAATTAAGGAGGGAGAGGACACAAACACCTGAGGAATCAGGAAAGGGCTGGAGAAGGAGGTAGTACCTGAGACTAACCTTGAAGAAAGCTAAGAAATCTAAAAGGAAGTTATAAGAAAGGATTTTATTTCAGGTCTAGGGGACAATCTGTACAAAGAAAATGAAAAGAGGGAGGAGGGAGTGAGAAGGGAGGGCTGGCCTCGTTCTAGTCTGTCAAGATCTTATTAGATTCCAATTCTGTCATACAACACTTAGCTTAGCTCTCCCTTCCAACTTCATGTCATTCACCAATTTGACAAGCATGCCATCTAGGCCACCATTCAAGCCATTGACAAAATATACAATGAATCCATGAGTATGATGGCTGATGGTTATTGACCTTGAACCTTTCCAAAGATAAAAAAGAATCCAACTCTGAAAGAGTTCAACTTCAACCTGAGAGGTTGTTGAGTGGTTTAGAAGGAGAGTTTGTTCCCAGCACATTCCCAGAGTGTGGTCAGAAGTCCTGTTTTAGGTGGGATTGATCATTTGACCTTTGAGCTTACCGCCTGTCAATTTGTTGTCAGGCATAAGCCAAGATGGCTACACTTTTGATGTTTCTAGACTAATTGTGCTCATTTCACATACCCAGTGTTGCCTAGACAGCATGACAATTTTAGTAAGAAAGCTTCTTTCATAGCTTCAGGTCAGTTGTTTTATAAAAGAAAGTATAAAATAAAACACTCTACCTTTTAAAAAGTTGTATTAAACAAGGAAGCTGGCTATTTCCTCTTTAAAAGTTCCAGTTTTCTTAAAGGCACACATTGCTTTTCCCCTGCGCTAAAGCAGAAACCTTCTCTTCTGGTCATGAGTATCTACAGAAAACCAAGACAGTCTTTGTACTTTGGACTGGCACAGTCCTTTATGGTTTGCACAAAGCTGTCCTACTGAGAGTTGCCCCCTGAAAGCGTGCAGAATTACCTTGACAATTTACATCTGTTTTCTCTGACATTTTTAAAATTGGAAAATTGCAGGTAATTATCAATGCCTATGCCATCTATGAGGGAAACACCTTTCGCTTGATATTCTGTCCAGTGCACCTATATTAGAGGCTTCATACAGACTATAATGCAAATGAAATACAAATGCAAGTTATTTCCCAAAATTAAAAAATTCCAATGGTAATCAAAATAATAATAGCACCTGCCTCTCAGGGTGGTTTTGAGGACCAAATGAGATAATGTACGTAAAGTGCTTTGTTAGCTTTAAAGAGCTACAGATCTATCAGCTCTTCTTTTCAATATTATCATACATCAGTACAGCATGTACATGTGGCCCTTTTGGACTCCCATAAACACACTTACCACTAATAAGGCATCTGTATGGACCTCTGTAGGATCTCTTCATAACCTGAGCCTCACGTACATACATAGCACAGGATGACAGGTTGTAGAATAATCCAAATCCCATTTCCCAGGAAAATTCTTTTGAGAATTAAAATGTTAATGTTGGCATTACTCAGTGGTTGAGGGGCACACCAGTTACACTGTCTCTATTTCAGTCCAGAATGGAGGGTTTAAACTCTAAAAGGATTTTGCAATTATTCTACCGTGTAAGGCATTTTGGGGATGTGGTTTTGTATGAAAGATGCTCCACAAAATGAAGTTGTCACGGATTGCATGTGTAAACAAACCTTTTAGTTCACTGGCAGAATTCAAACGGGGGCATAGCTGGAAAAGCATTCTGGGTATTGGCATGCAAATGAGCATGTCAACAGTGGTTAGAGTGTACCTTGTGGTGGTAAATAAGCTGATTGTCATGGGAAATGTAGTCAGATCTGCTCTGTATGGATCTATTTGCAAATCCCTTGTTTGCTTAGATTCCTGAAAGTTGAGTTTGTGAACTGGGTAGAACAGCTTAATACCAAACTCATTGTCATATAGATGCTTTGGACAGCCCAAATGGGTTTGTGCGAGTGCTGCCTCAGTAGCTCTCCCTGGCCCAATTAGTTTGGGAATGGGTAGTATGGGCTTTCTGAAGGAAAGACAAAGACTGCCTAAGATATGGTCCAAAAATTTTAAGTGGCCAAAGTATTTAGATTTAATACTGCCAGGGGTGCGTTTTTTTATTTTTGCTTTAGTTTTTTTTTTTCCTTCTGAAATTTTAATTTCTAACAGGAGAGAAAATGATTTTTTTCCCATAAGCAAGAATACAAATTCCCAACCCTAAAAATTATTTTTCTTCATCATTGTTCTTTCCTTATCCATTTTCTTTTATCCTCCAATCCCAAATGCAGTACTTCATCCAGAGTAGTTTAATTTCTCCTTAAATTTTCTACTTATAAAAATCTACTCTATTATGTCTTCATTGCTTTCCTCTAGACCCTGGATAGCTTCCCCTATTGTGAGCTGCTAAACCAATGTTAAGATCTCCTTAAAGACTTCCCAGAAAGCCTACTTCTTCTGAGAGTCTATTGGCAATAAGCCACCCCTGAAGATTCCTCATCCAAAGAACTAAATGAACTCTGAAAAATGGCCACATATCTGTTCATGTTTGCATGACTTACCAGTTGGTATCAGTCAAATGGATGTTGACACCCAATTTACTCCTTATTGGTCTCCTAAGGAAAAAAGAGGCAAGTGTAGAAAGGTTGATTACTTTAAATATTTATATGTAAAGGTGTTGGTGGTGGTGAACCATATTAAAATGTAATTGGGAAATGTTTAACGAAATAAATAAAAATACAGTACAACATGGATAATGTTAATTTGTGATTTTCTAAGTCAGTATGCTGCTAACAGGGATGCCTTTCTTTTTGAGTTTTATACTACTGGGTGTAGAATATAGAAAATGCTAACATAGGGACATAGGGATGGGGAGGGAAAGAGTTTAATGGGGATATGAGGTAGCCTGAAATGTTGGAAAGGAAATCATATTTTCAGATAGAAAATCTCACCATTTAATCTTTATACAACTCTGAACAAGTCACCACCTTTCTGTTCCTGAATTCCCTTTGTTTATATGTAAAGGGTTGGGGGGAACCAAACTAGAAGTTCTCTGATGCCCCTTCCAGCTCTAGGTCTATCATCCTATTTATTAACCGAATGATTCCTAAGTATGATCCTTCTTTGGTGCATCATAGAATAAAATTTAGAGGTGGAAGGAACCTTAGAGGCTGTCTTGTCCAGTCTCTCATTTTACAGATCCTCATATAGGTGAAGCAAGTTGGCCAATATAGGAAGTAAATAGTACAACCAAGATCTGAACCTTGGTCTCCTGCCTCTAAATAGAGTGCATTTTCCTAGCCATGGGATCATGTTAAATCACTTAAACTTCCTGTGCTTTGCCTTTTTCACCTATAAAATGTGATTAGTTGATGTTGTAAATGCTAGATTTATAGTCAGGAAGACCAAATTCAAATCCTACTTTGGACACTTACTAGCTGAGTGATCTTGGGAAAGTCACTTAAACTCTCTTTGCCTCAGTTATCTCATCTGTAAAATAATGGAATTGAATTCCAAGGTCTCCCAGATCCTTTCCAGGTCAAAATCTAGGATCCTAATATAATCCTTATTCTATCTGCATTACCTAGGCACTCCTAAGGAAAATTATTTGTAAACTATAAATCTCAGTATAAATATACGTTATTATTAGGATGTTACAAATAAAGTGAGGCACAAACACACTCTGGTATTGTAAAGTCTTGGTTTGATAATTTGGATATATTCTCATATGAGAATCATATACATTATACCGTTGAATCTACCTCTTATGGGCTTTGCATTTCTACTTCTAGGTAATTAATTAATGAAATAATTTGATGCCTTTATGGCTAGTTCAGTTCTCCCTTCCACACCAGGGAATAAGTACTTTATGAATGTAGTAGGAAGAATCCTCCTTAGCTTCTTTTTAGGAGAGGAGATTTTGTCTGGGCAACTTTCCCAGTAAAGATCAAAATTTGTCAAATTCTCTTATTTTTAAAAGGACTTTGTCTGAATTAGATAGGGGTATGCCAAGGAGATGGCAAGTATTATAAAATTACAGGCAGTTTGCTACAGTGGGAAAAGTTCTATTGGCTGAGATACTAACACATAAATGTGGTTTTAGTTGAGGATCATCAGGGGGTCAGGAGCAACTTGGTCCATGGTGGCAAGCCTATGGCACGAATGTCAGAAGGGGCACTCAGAGCTGTCTCTGTGGACATGCACACTATTGCCATAGCACAGAGTTCACCAGAGTTTGTTACCAGAAACCAGAGGAACTTGGGGGGGGGGGGTGCTCCCCTCCATGGGCACCTGAGGACATTTCTCATATCACCCATCCCTCTAAAAGGCTCACTATTACTGAACTAGGTGGTGAAGTAGAAAGAGTGTCAGTCCTAAAGTCAGGAAGACTCATCTTCCTGAATTGAAATCTGGCCTCAGACACTCACTAACTATATGGCCTTGGGTAGGTCACGTAACCCTGTTTGCCTCACTTTCCTCATCTATAAAATGAAATGGAGAAGGAAATGGTAAATCACTCCATTATCTTTGCTAAGAAAATCTCAAATGGGGTCACAAGGAGTTGGACACATCCAAAATGACTAAATAACCAACAACAACACAGGGGCCACATTTTCTCAGTTGTCTCTATTATTGTCATTAGACACATAGTCCTAGATTGTGAGTAGAAGCTGCCTAGATTGCCAGAATGAAGTAGGTGAGCTTGGAGTTCTATAATCCCAAACCTGGTTACTAAAAAAATAAAATAAAAAGCAATCAGAAATATTAATAAATACCTACATAACTACTTTTCTACCTTTATAAAAATTTTATGAGGATAATCTATACATATATCAAGGGCATTCTTGATGAACATATTAGAAGGGAGCTGATACCCTTTTAAAAAACAATACAGCTATCTCTTCCATAGCATGGAGGTTTGGGGCTCAGTGCCCTCACAAACTGGAAAATCCTCAGAAAAATTTTTGACCCTCCTGCATACCAGAGAAGAAGTCTGATTTTTTCTTTTTCTTTTATGTAGTATTTATAGTACCTTACAGTAAATTTAGTACCTTATAGTAAATTTTGGGTAAAGTATGCATTTCTGAGTTTCTAATTTTTTTCTGTATTGCCTGCTGGCTTTCAAGTGTCACCTGTGACCTTACACAAAACTCCTCAAAAATTCCATTTCATTTCTTATGCCAACCTGAACTATATCAAAACCACAGTAGGAAAAGTTGGATGTTGAAGGGATAGCTCTATTTCACAGAATAATTCATCTTTGGTATTACACAAATGAAAAATGTAGATGAGATGCCACTGATTCAGAAACTATATGGTGTGATAGAGAACAATGCTTTAAAGAGTCCTCCCCTTTATCAACTGAGGAATGGCTGGACAAATTATGGTATATAAATATAATGAAGTGCCATTGTGTTGTAAGAAATGATCAAAAGGATGGTTTCAGAGAAACCTAGGAAGACTCATATGAACTGATGTAGAGTGATGTGAATAGAACCAGGAGAATAATTTGTACAATAAAAAACAATATTGTAAAAGCAAATAACTTTGAAAGACTTGGGACCTCTGATCAAACATTATGTCAAAGAACTCATGATGGAATGAGCTACCAGCCTCCTGACAGACTGGTGATAGACGCAGAAGGGAGACAGAGGCATATATTTTGGACAAGCCAACGAGAGAATTTATTTTGCTTACCTATACATGTTTGCAAATGATGTTTTCTTGTGTGTATTTTTTTTGTCAACATAGGGGAGAGAGGTGGGGCATAGAAAAGGATTTTCACAGATTACAAAAAAAATTAATTTTTATGACTTCCTTTTGGATTTAATAGTGCCTCCTAGGCACATGTCAAGATTCTTTGAAAGACAAAATAGAAATAACCTTATTTGATGAACTCTGCAATTGTTAATAACAAGCAAGACATAAAACAGGAAGATGTATACTTGCCAAAGGCATTTACCAATGTAATGGAGGGAAATTTGGGTCCAGTCTAATTCAAATGAGCATTCACATGTCTCTGAATGATGAAATCTTCCAGGTTTCAATGGGTAAAGTACTGAGCTTAGAATCAAGAAGATCTGAATTTGAACCCTGTCTCAGACACTGACTAGCTGTATGACATAACTCTTAATTTCTCAGCTTTTCTTTCCTGGTTTGTAAAATGGAGGTGATAATAGTGCCTACTTCACAATGTTGTTGTAGGAATCACTCAGTTAACCATCATCTATTAAGCATTTATTATCTGCCAGTCACTATGGTAAGCACTGAGAATACAAAAAGGCAAAAACACTTCCTTGCTCTTAAGGAACTAATATCACTATATCCTGATGAATGGAAGACTTAGAAATAGCTCTGTCCATAACCAAAAATATGTGTGTGTGTGTGTATAGTGTAAATGGATGGTAATTTTTTAAAATTAAATTTACTTAATTAATTTGGAATATTTTTCCATGGTTACATGATTTATGTTCTTTCCCTTCCCTCCTCCCACCCTTCCTGTAGCCAACGTGCAATTCCACTGGGTTTTACATGTGTCACTGATCGAGAACTATTTCCATATTATTAATATTTGCACTAGGATGATCACTTAGAGTCTACATCCCCAATCATATCCCCATCGAACCATGTAATCAAGCAGCTGTTTTTCTTCTGTGTTTTTGCTCCCACAGTTTTTCCTCTGGATGTGGAGAGCATTCTTTCTCAAAAGTCCCTCAGAATTGTCCTGGATCATTGCATTGCTGCTAGTAGAGAAGTCCATCACAGTTGATTGTACCACAGAGTATCTGTTTCTGTGTATAATGTTCTCCTGGTTCTGCTCCTTTCACTCTGCATCAATTCCTGGAGATCATTCCAGTTCACATGGAATTCCTCCAGTTTATTATTCCTTTGAGCACAATAGTATTCCATCACCAACATATACCACAATTTGTTCAGCCATTCCCCAATTGAAGGGCGTCCCCTCATTTTCCAACTTTTTGTCACCAGAAAGAGCACGGCTAAAAAATATTTTTGTACAAGTCTTTTTCCTCATGATCTCTTTGGGAACTAAACCCAGCAGTAGTAGGGCTGGATCAAAGAGCCCTTTGGGCATAGTATGGATGGTAAATTAGAGGAAGTGAGTAGCAGTGGGTTGGTGGGAGGAGAAAATGAAGATTAGGAAAGATTTTCAGCAAAAGGAGGGATTTGAGATTAGCGTTGAAAGAAACAAGAGAGGTTATGAATCAAAGGTAGAAGGAACCGCATTCCAGGCATGGGGAATACTCAGTGCAAATGAATGGTGCTACAAAAATCTTTGAGCACTAGAAATATAACAAAAATAAATGAGATCATAATTGTTTTAAATGTTGGTTTAGCAATTCACACAGGAAAAACCAAGTGGATGAAGTGACTATTATCCGAATCCACTAAGGATGGGGCTCAATTGAATTACTCAATGACTCCATTGCACTTAAAGTGACTATTTTAGCCAGATTAGTTCACCTCCATTAAATCAATCAACTAAACAAAAGCACTGAACTAGGTGAGAAAAGACCTTAATCAAATTGGAAGGGGTGAAAGTCATGGGATATAATGAAATGGGGCTATAGTGGAACTGTATTGGGATGGATTTAAGAGGCTCATCTTGCCCCAAAGGGCTTGCATAAAATAGCAAGCCAGTTCTTAACTCAGCATCCTAGAATCAAGGTAATTCAGCAGAGGAAGCAGTTCCAGCCAAGTTTCTGAAAGGCAATCTCAGGGGGCAGGAGCAGAGAAGAGTGAAAGAGTCATAGCAGATGTGAACGGGTTTCAAATTGCATCACAAGAGCCAATGGAAGATAGTGAGCCCAGCTCTAGATATATTAAATGTGATAGGTAAGGGAGACATTTAGGTGAAAAAACTTAGAAGCAATTGGAGATGGAGATGGGACTGAAGTTGTGGGAAATGGTCAGCGTGTGAGATACAGATTGAGGAATAAACTGGAGCAAAATGATAACTGGAGCCATGGGAGTAAAGCTGATGGGAGATGGCATGACATGACATGAAATGACAGACAGAGACAAAGACAGGGTCAGAGAGAGAGAGAGAGAGAGAGAGAGAGAGAGAGAGAGAGAGATAGAGAGAGAGAGAGAAACATGCATGTGCAAAAGGGTAATGATAATAACTAACATTTATTAAACATCTACTATTTACAGAGCATTGTGCTATATCCTGTTGTCTATACAAAGCTTTAGATAAGATAAAGTCTTGACTTTCCCAGTTTATAATCTAAGAGTCACCCATTACTAATGAGTGGAAGATTAGAACCTACTAAAGAAGATAGAAAACACCAAGTTAGAGAGGTAGGAGGGAAAAAATCAGAGGAGGGCACTGTTGCTGATGGTACAAATTCAGGGAGAAAGAGGTAGTTGGAACAATAAAGAGATCATTATAAACCAGCTTGGTATAGCTTAATGATTGACTGGATAGTAAGAATATAAAGGCTATGAGTGTAGGTGACTTTTTCCTTGAAATCTGGCAATACAAAGAAACAGACAGGCTGTAATAATCAGTCACTATTAAGTGCCTACTATGTGCCAGTCAGTGCTAAGTGCTGTAAGCTCCTTTAAAACAGGCACTGTCTTTTGCCTATATATTCCCAGCCTGTAGAACAGGTCTGACAGAGAGCAGACATCTATTAAATAAATGCTAATCGACTGACAGACAGACAAAAATAACTTAAAATGATAGAAAAATAGCCTCAGGTTGTTGTCTCTCTCATTTTTAAAAGGATATGGAGATTTCAGCATGTTTGTATACTGAGGGGGCAGGAACATTTATCAAGCACTTCCTCTGTGCTAGGCCAGGACAGCTAGATGAAGCAGTGGATAAAGTGGTGAGCCTGAAGTCAGGAAGACATCTCCTGAGTTCAAATCTGGCCTCAGACACTAACAGTGTAACCTTGGACAAGTCATTTTACCCTAATTGCCTCAGTTTCCTTATCCATAAAATGAACTGAAGAATGAAATGGCAAACCACTCCAGTATTTGCCAAGAACACTCCAAATGGGGAATCTAAGATTGAATCATGACTGAAATAACCAAAACAACAACAATATCCTAGACACTGTGTGCTAAGCTCTTTACAAATAGAAACGGAAAACCAAAGTTGTTTGCATGGCTTTGGTGGACTTTACAGTATGTCTTCCATGCCTGGAATGCTCTCCCTCCTCATCTCCTGGCCTCTCTGTCTTCCTGTGATCCTAACTAAAGTCCGACCTTCTGCAGTAAGCATTTCCCAATTCCCCTTAAGTCTAGCCCCTTTACTCGTTTGACTGTTCCCCATTTTTCTTGTATGTAGCTTGTTTGTACAAACTTGCTTGTATGTTATATCCTCCATTACACTGTGAGCTTCTTGAAAATAGGGACTGTCTTTTGATGCTCTATATATCCTTGGTGCTTAAAACAGTGCCTAGTTTAGTGCATAGTTGGTGCTTAATAAATATTTATTGAATGACTGACTGAAGTTAAACAAGCATTTTGCTAATTGCTGGGCACTTTTTGAAACAACATTTTGTTCATCTAAAACGTTTTGCTCTGCTCTGCAGATACAAAGATGAAAACCAGAAGATTACATCTGTAATGTCTTTGGGTGCTCCAGTAAGCTATGTCTGCCCACGTAGGTTGTTTAAAATGGGACTGGAGGAGGCGATTGGTAGATAAGTCTGGAATCTTGTCCACTCCTCCCTGAGAGGAACAGCAACTATGGCCCGGAGGGCAGCAAGAAAAGGGTCCCGAGGCTTGGCTCTCCTTTCTATGCTATCAGGGAATCTGGGAAGACTACTAGACTAGAATTGATATCTGTCTGCTCCTCTAAATGTTTATGGTCTAGGATACAACATCTCCCATCACTGGCACAGGGAGGTTTGCTCCAAGATTATATACTCCCACTTGGCCCTTTCCCACAAATGCTGATTATATAAAAGATGATCACAAATAGCAAATGGCAAGTTAATCCATTTATCCAAGCAAATTGAAAACAGAAAGCAGAGAAGTTATTCAGATAAGAATATACCAGAAAATACATGTGTAAATGAACTGTTTAGATGATAGTGAGATGAGAATGTCTCTCATCCAAGAGAGAGGACCAAATCTCACCCAAGGGGAAATTCTCTGAAGTCTGTGGAAGGCAGGCATCAGGGGTACTGTCGAGGAGCTGCCTTCACCTGTGTGTCTACAGCTTCCAGAGCTGATTTGACCACCTGCCTGTCTCTGTCTGTCTGTCTGTCTGTCTGTCCCTCTCATTGGAAATGGTCTCAGAGAAAGACTGTTCCTCTCCTGCAGCTTCACCATCAGTTCACCCTTATGCAGGAATACAGTGTTTCATGATTTTCTCCACCAAATTAGAAGACTTCTTTGGCAAAGACACCATGCAAAATGCCCCAGGCTTATCTGGAAACTGGGATGACACATTCAACTGGGGCTGGGGTGGGGAAAAAGATATACAATCTATACTCAGATAAGCACATTTTAGGTCAGATGAACAGAGAGGCCACACTAATAACTGGGAAGAACAGGAAACATTTTCTGAGCAGAGTCTTGAGGTAGAGGCAGAGATAAAATTCATTTGGTGAGGAGGTGAGGTGGAGAGAAGGTCCTGAGGTGGGGTGGCCAGCCTGTGCAAAGACGTGCAAATGAGAGATCAAGTGTCAAATTAAGGGAACAAGGAATAAGTAACTTGGCATCTGATTAGATCCGGGAATTGAGGAAGAAGAATGATTTCCAGATGGCTGAGGTCATAGCCCCAAAAGACTGGAAAGATTGGTGGTATCTTCAACAGAAATGGGAAAGTTAGGACAGGGATGGGTTAATGCTGAAAGGTAATGAGTTTTGTCCTGGGTCATGCTTTCCATGAGATAACAATGTGATAACCAGATAGAGAATGTGAGAGAGATAGAGGACTAGAATCCAGCAGAGAGGTGAGAGGGTAGACATACATTTGGGAGTCATCTGCATGAGAACCTTAGGCCAGTGGAGAGGGGTCATTAATGTGGCCCTCTAGGCCATGTAGCCTGCAATATCCCTCAGTGAGGAACCAGATTAAAATGCAACTGGAAAATATTTAACAAAATATATTAATAGACTGTTAGTGGTGGTGGTGATGGTTGCTGCTACTGTTGGTGGAGGTCCAATTCTCATGACTCATTTTGTGGGTTTTCTTTGCAAAGATACTAGAGTGGTTTGCTATTTCCTTCTCTAGTTCATTTTTTACAGATGAGAAAACTGAGGCAAACAGAGCTAATCGACCTGCCCAGAACCACAGTGTTAGCATGTGTCTGAGGCTGGATTTGAACTCAGAAAGATGAGTATTTCCTGCTGCAGGTCCTGAGATCTAGTCACTTTACCACTGGACCACCTAGCTGTCCCAGCCCAAAAGACAACAGAATGTAGATAATTCTAACATGTAATTTTTCTAAGTTGATATATAGCCATAGGAATCTTTATGTACCCAATTTCTATTTGAGTTTGATACTACTGGCATAGTGGATCAATGTTGAACTTGGAATCAAGAAGACCTGTGATCACAGAAGAGAAACAACTGCTTGATCACAGGGGTCAATGGGGATATGATTGGGGATATAAACTAAACGATCACTCTGATGCAATTATCAATAATATGGAAATAGGTCTTGATCAATGATACATGTAAAACCCAGTAGAATTACGCATTGGCTATGGGGGGGAGGGGAGGGAAAGAACATGAATCATGTAACCATGGAAAAATATTCTAAATTAACTAATTAAATAAAAATTTTCAATTAAAAAAAGACCTGTGTTCAAATCCTACTTCAAACACCTAAGAGCTATATGAATCCAGGCAAGTCCTCTAGCTTCTCTTAGTTTCAGTTTCTCCATCTATAAAACAAGAATAATGTCTATGTCCATGTTTATCCCTCTCAAGTATATGTGTTACTTAACTCAGGATTTTGCTGGTATCAATTAAATAAGTGAAGTATATTGTAACCTTAAGGTTCTATAAAAATATCAGATATTATTATTGTTACATAAAGATGAACACTGAACCAATGAGAATAGATAAGGTTGTTCAGAGACAGTGTTATGAGAAATGAGAAGAGAACGCAGGACGGTATCTTTGGAGTCACCAATGATAAATGGTAGGTCATCTCGATTGTGTGGTGGATAAAGCACTGAACCTGGAGTCAGGAAGATCTGAATTCAAATCTAGCCTTAGATACTCTCTAGCTATGTGACCTGGGCAAATCATTTAGCCTCTATTTGCCTCAGTGGAGGCACATTGGAGAAGGAAATGGCAAACCACTCCAGTATGTTTGCCAAGAAAACTCCATGGACCATAGGTAGGGTTAAGTAGAGTCCAACACAACTGAACAAGAGCAACAACAATGATAAAGGATGGGGTGGAGGGAGGATAAGAGACAAGACTGAAAAGGACTTGGAGGAGAACCAGGAAGGCACAAGGAAAGAGAGAACATTCCCAAAGGGGGCCAGTCAATGGTGTCAAAAGCTGCAGAGATGTCACAAGAAGGTAAATGCTGAAAAATACACTTAGGAAGGTGATGAAAATAGTAGAGGATAACTCACCCTACACTGGTACATAAGGAGAAGGATCCTGACCTTGGCTGCTCCTGGAGGATGCAGGTCTGCAAGTAGGGAGAGGGGAAGGTGAGAGAGCGGAGCTGCGTTCAGCCTGAAAACTTCAAGTCTGGCCAATACAACCATCTGATGGTGGCTGTGGTTTTTGATGATCCTGAACCAGGCACAACCAAACTTAGATATTTCTGAGAATTCTGGAAGGAGGGAATTCACGTTAGTAAAAGTCACATTTAATTAAGTAAGGAGAGTTATTCCATAGCAGTGAACAAGGTGACGATTGTCCCAAAGAGCCAGAGAGAATTCACAAGTTTGAAATGGTATTTATCCTCTGAAGACCTCAAAGTATTTTGTAACTGTCCATTTATTTCCCTTTTAATAGAAGCTTCTACATATATGTATTCACACATGCACATACAATTGGCCCTAGAATCCAAGATATCCAGTGGTTAAATTACCACGCCAGAAGCTCCACTACATTAGGACATCATTGAAGTCTTTTGGGTTGAGTTCTCTGTTTAATACTACTTTCTCCATAGAGTTTCATAGAAAGTACAATGGAGGAGGCAGCCAGGTAGCTTAGTGGATTGAGAGTCAGCCCCAGAGACTGGAGGTCCTGGGTTCAAATCTGGATTCAGACACTTCCTTGCTATGTGACCCTGAGCAAGTCACGTAACCTCTATTGCCTAGCCCTTACCACTCTTCTGGCTTGAAATGAATACACATGAATATACAATATTGATGAAAGAAAGAAAGAAAGAAAGAAAGAAAGAAAGAAAGAAAGAAAGAAAGAAAGAAAGAAAGAAAGAAAGAAAGAAAGAAAGAAAGAATTTATATTCTATTGTACACACTGCAACATGTACTAATATAAGTAAATGTAAGATAATTTGAGGAGGAGAGAACCCTAAAAACTAGAGAAACCAGGCGAGATTTCCTATATGGGCTGGATATGGTGATTCTTTTTTTTTTAGCCCCTTATCTTCTATCTTAGAATCAATACCAAATAACACAGTTCCATGGCAGAAGAACAGTAGAACTAGGCAATTGAGGTTGCAAGTGACTTGCCCAGGGTCACACAGCTGGAAAGCATCTGAGGCCAGATTTTAAAACAAAACAAAAAACAAATACCATTCTTTCCATCTTAGAATCAATACTGTGCATTGGTTCCAAGGCATAAGAGCTGTAAGGGCTAGGCAATGGGGGTTAAGTGGTTTGTCCATTGTCACACAGCTAGGACTTATCTGAGATCATATTTGAACTCTAGTCCTCCCGACTCAAGGTCTGCCACTCTGTCCACTGTGCTGCCCTCTAAACTGATTCTTGAAAGAAGCTTAGAAATATCAGTGAACTAAAAAGAAGGTACCATGGACAAGGTGAGAAGTGCCTGATGGTATTGGCAAGACTGTATGAGGATGGGTCTGCCTGCCATAAGTGCATGGTGATGCTAATCCTGACAACCAGTTTCTACTTCTGTATAAGCAAAGAAAATTAAAGGCAGCCATACTGCAGTTCACTAACAAAAACATTTACCCAAAGCTTCCGGACAATTTAGGACAATCCTGAAATAACAATGAACAATTAGGGGACGGGGAAAGGACAGAAAGAAGCATTTACATAGTGCCTACTATGTGCACTTTGCAAATATATCTCATTTGATCCTCCCAACAACCCTTTGAGATGGATGCTATTATTATCTTCATTTAATAATTGAAGAAATAACAATAATAGCTAACATTTATAGAGCTATATATATTTATATAGGTGTGTATTTCTATCCACTTACTATGTGCTAAACACTTAACAATTTTTAAAAATTTTATTCTCACAATAACCCTGGGAGATATATGCTATTATTATTATTCCCATTTTACTAATGAGGAAACTGAGGCAAACAAAGTGGCTTGCTCATTAATATCCGGTCCTGGATTTGTATTCATGCCTTTCTAACTCCATGCTCAGTTCTTTATCCATCGTGTCACCTAGCTGCCTCAAAGAGAATAGAGGGAGGGAAGATTGGTGACTGGCAGCTGTGGTAAGATTTAAGCAGTAGATGAAGTTACACAAGGCCCATTAGTGCCAAGATCTCCTAGCAGAGCAAGCAGAAGAGAGAGTTGTTAATTTACACTTGGCCCAGAAAGAAGTGATAACAACAAAACTTCGGGTGAGAACCAAAAGTAGTGAGAAAAACTGACAAGATGGAGAGGTTGGGAGATAAGTGGAACATCTATTTACTTGGGAAAGTTTGTTGTTGTTTAGTTACGTCCAACTCTTCTGATCCCATTTGAAGTTTTCTTGGCAAAGATACTGAAGTAGTTTTCCATTTCCTTCTCCAGCTCATTTTACACATGAGGAAACTGAGGCAAACAGGTTAAATGACTTGTCTGAGTCCAGATTCGAATTCAAGAAGTTGAGTCTTCCTGACTCCAGATTTGGTACTCTATCCACTGTGTCACCTACCAAATATGAAAATAGCTAACTGACCTTAGCAAAATTTGAGTCCTGCTCTATGATATACCGTTTCCTCTCTTTCTCTGGGAACACAGAAAAGATGCAAGGTGTCCTGTCTAATTTATACTGTCACCATCAATCTCCCATGAGTCCTGGCAAAGGAGCATCACCAAAAGAAATACACCAGAGCAAGGAGGCACTCTGATGTAAAAGAGGAAAAATCCTGAAAGAAAAAGAAGAAAACTGAGGAAGAATTTGTCACCACTGCTTGGGCTCGTGGAATCAGATCTGGAAGTCCCTTGAATTGCTGCTTGTTAGAGTGATCAGATCTAGCATTACAGACAGTGCTCTTTTTAGGTTCATTACTTATGATAATTAATCACCTATTCTAATAATTTTGTTTTCTCCCTTCCACCCTGTTAGATTTAAAATAGTTTTGAGCGTTAAATAGTTGTAGATAAGAGAGTGGAAGCCATAAACTGTGATAATTAAAATGTTTGGGAGCAAGGGAAATATATAACAATTATGACCGCTGAAATATGTTTTTCTACTGTGTCTTGGTTTTATATAAATATAAGATGGTCGCCAGGGAATATATTCCCAATTTATGAATATGCCCAAACCAACTGGGTTTTATAGAGAAATTTAATTTATAATATACTGATTAATCAATAGAAAAAGAGAGAAAGTAAGAAAGGAATAAGAATGAAGGGCCTCAAGCCAATAAGGCCTAGACCTCAGTCCTAAGAGATAAATCAGTCAGTTGGTTTTATCACTCACCCAAGATCTCTCTAGGTAAGGCTTCTCATGCCAACCTCAGGCTCCACCTTCAAGAGAGCCTCCTTTCAAGAAATGTTTCCAGAGAATTCTCCTCCTGACTCTTCCTGAGTTCACCTTCCACAGCCTCCTTCAAAACCTCTCCAAGAGCTCTCCCTCCAGGACCTCTCTCCTCTCAGACCTCCTTCAGAGCAACCTCCCTCTCAGACCTCCTTCAGAGCAAACCTCTCCTCTCAGACCTCCTTCAGAGCAAAACCTCTCCTCTCAGACCTCCTTCAGAGTCAGCCTCCCTCAGTCCTAAGACCCTGCTATCTTTAAGGACACCATCTAAGTCCCCTCCTCTCAGTTCTCACATCTACCAATCACTGTCGATGTCTCCCCTGTGCCAATGGTGGCTCTAGCTTAACCCAGGACCGCCCAGAGGTCTGTCCCCTTTGCACATGTCTGTTGAAGGTCATATTCTCAAATAATTAAATCTTGATCTTTGCTCCAGCCCTTCCTAAATCCTGTTACTCTGAGTAGGGTGGAGATTGTAGTTTCCAAGACCTGGTTCTGTCATTCAAGTATCTCTATTGTATCAATTCTAAAATCAATCATGATTCAAAGAACTTCCTGTTCTATGCTTAAGCATAGGTCAAAGCCCTTTCCATTGTTTAGCAAAAGGTTTCTGTCCTAAAGTAGTCTTAAGTAGGGAGGAGAAGGATCCTCCCATGCCAAGGAGTTTCATATTCCAATAGAGTTCTTACTATCAGTAGGAAATTTTTTCAAGTATGAAATTTCCCAATGGGGAAATTTCCAACATTCATAAGTCTAAGAAATTTTAAGGTTTACAACCCTAAAGCAAGAAGAATCGAAACCAGCTGTCTGAGCTGGGCATGCCCAGTAATCAACTGGCTTTGACATTCAGCTACCCACAAAAACACAGCTATTCCTTCAACACCCACCTCAAATCCTTCCTTTTCTTTGCAACTTTCCTAGTAATGAAAATCCACATAGCCTCTCCTCTTTCTGACCTATGGCATTTCCTTTCTTCCTTCCCTCCTTCCTTCTTTCCCTCCTTCCTTCCTTCTTTCATTCCTTCCTTCCCTCCTTCCTTCCTTCTTTCCTTTGTAGAGGATGAAATTGGTCACCAGGGAAAATCCCACATAAACTACCCAAGTCAGCTGGAAATTTATGGTGATTTTAATTAATATAGAGGAAAGAAATTAAGAAAGAGAGAGAGAGAGGAAAAGAGTTCATTTAAACTTCTCCGGCCCAGGCTGAACCAGGCAGGAGTTCAAGGCCTTGGCCAAGGGGCTTCCCCGAGAGCCAAGGGAAAAGGAAGTCTTATCACTCACCACGTGACCATCTCAAGGAAGCTGTCTGAGGGAGCTCCTCCAGGCTCAAGTTCCAGGATCGAAGTGGTGCTCAGGCCTGCTCACAGGAAGTGACCAGCCAGAGCCACCTCTTTGGGGAAAGAGACAAAGAGAGGAAGTGACACGAAATATATGGATGGTTCTACATCATTTTCCTGCGTCTCCTCTGTACCAATAGTAGCTTAAGCTTGATTTAGGACAGTCCAGGGGTCTGTCAGCTGTTTCTGCACATGTCTATCAAAGGCCATCCTCCTAAATACTTAATCCTTAAGTATGGGTATAGAAATTCCTGATTTCGTTAAACTAAGTAGGGTAGGGTGGAGTAATGTAAAGTTCACAAGACATTCCTGATTTTGTTAGACTGAAGTATCTTCATTGTTAACTTCAGGAGATAGCTAAATCCAATCTTCACATCTTCCTTCCTTCCTTCCCCCCTCCTCTCTCCCTCCCTCTTTCCTTTCTTCCTCTGTCTCTGCCCCTCTGTCTGTCTTTCTCTTTCTCTCTCTGTCTCTCTCTCCCTTTGTCTCTCTGTGTCTCTCTCTGTCTCTCTCTCTGCCTCTCTGTCTCTGTCTCTGTCTCCCTCTTTCTTCTTTTCCAGATTACATGTAGATACAATTTTTAATAATCATTTTCTGACATTTTTCAATCCATATTCTCTCCCTCCCTCTTTCCCTCTCCTCTCTCTGAGAAGGTAGGTAATATGATATAAGTTATACATGTGCTATCAAGCAATATATATTTCCATATTCATCATGTTATGAAAGAGGACACATATTTCTTTTACTAGAGGAAAATTTTAGGATGGCTGGGTGGCTCAGTAGATTGAGAGCCAGGCCTATAGATGGGAGGTTCTAGATTAAAATCTGGTCTCAGACATTTTCCTAGCTATGTGACCCTGGACAAGTCACTTGACCCCCATTGCCAAGCCCTTACTACCCTTCTGCCTTAGAACCAACACATAATATTGAGTCTAAAATGGAAGCTAAGGGTTTTAAAAAAATTTTTTTTTTATGGAGGAAATAAATTGAAGAACGATATGCTTCAAACTGCATTCAGACTCTTTCTCTTGACTGTCTTGAGTCTTGGAGTTGTGTCCAGTTCTTGCATTACCCATAATAATTAAAATATTCACATTCAATCATTGGGCATAACTTTCTATGCTATAAGTTCATTCCATGTAGGGATTGTTTCATTCTTTATATCTGGATCTCTAGTGCCTAGCATAATATTTATTTAATAAATGTGTTGATTGAATAATTCTCCAAAAATTCAAAATATTCGTGATTTCATCAGTATGGACACTCCCTCACCAGCTCAGATCCAGCTATTCTCATTCTACCCATGGCTTAGTAGAAGATTTCAGGTCTTGCCGTACCTCAAAAATTTCCACCTGGAGACCAACTTTTGGGAGATGAACCTTTCTAAATTTAATTAGGCTGATCCTCAACAAAAGAGTCAAATTGTTAAGCTCACACTTGGAACTTTCCAGTTGGGATGGTCTTGCCAGAGTTTGCCCTCTGTTAGCATAGATTGACAAAGGAGGCCCAGGAGGATGACTTTAGTTGGGGGTGTTTAGTTATATTCAGGACTTGCATAATGATAACTGATTGTTTCATGTTTTGATCTTGCCTGCTCCAGAAGATTGCAAGTTCCTTGAGGGTAGGGAACATGTCACATAGATATTCTCTAGCCCTCAAGGTATCTGGCACAGTGCAGAACCTCAAGGAAATATCAAATAAAGTCTAAATTCCTTAGTCAGATATTTTTCCCCCTCTGATGGCACAGAGAAATTCAACTTTGCATATTTATTATTCTGTGTGTGTCCCCCAACACCATTAGATAGCAAACAACTTGAAGGTAGAGTATGTCATTTTTATTTCAACTCAATCAGATTCAACAAGTTAAAGGTTCATTATATGCAAGACATGGGCCATACAGAGAAAAGTATGGAGGTGAAAGGAAGCAACTAAAGTGTATTGAATAAGGGATCATATCTGTGTTTATGGAACATACATTGGTCAGTTATATGGAAGATGGATTGAGGAAGGGAGAGATTGGAAGCTGGGATACCAGTTAGGCTCTTGCGACAGTCCAGATGAAAGATGGTAAAGGATTCACTGAGATATGGTAAATGGAGAGAAATGGACTTATGTAACAGATGTGAAAATAAAATTGACAAAATTTAGCAACTGATTAGACATGGGGTTAAGAGAGAAGAATGAGTCAAGGATGACTTAAAAATTGTAACACTGGGTGACTGAAAGGATAGTGGTGCCATCATCAGAAAAGGGGAAGTTTGGAAGAAGGATAGATTGGGGAGAATGAATATAATTTGTTTTGTACATACTGAGTTTGCAATGTCTGTGGAATCACCATTTAGAGATGTCCAGCAGACCGCTGGTGATGTGGAATTGGGTTTTAGGAGGAAGATAAAAGCTAGATATGTGGCTATGGAAGATGGCCACCTAGAAATGATCATCAAGACCATGGAAACTGATGAGCTCCCCAAGGAAGAGAGTGTAGGGAGAGAAGGGAAGGATTAGCCAGACAAGTAGGGCGACAACCAAGAAAAGGCTTTAACACATAAACCAGGAGAGGAGAGGAAGGAGGAAGAAGGTTAGTTTATAGAGAGTCAAAAGGTAGAGTGAGGTCAAGAAAGAAAAGGATTGAGAAAAGGCTATCAAATCTAGCATTTAAGAGATTACTGATAACCTTATAGGGAGCAGTTTCAGTCTATTGATGGAGCTGGAAGTCAAAATTCAAGTCACTGAGAAGTGAGTAGCTACAAGTATAAAAAACTCTACTTTGTATGTGAAGGGGGGAAAAAGGTTATATATAGTAGAGATGATAGATTGAGAGAATAACAGCTTCAAATAAAGTTGGCTTTCAATGGGGGGGGGGGAGCATCTAGGTGGCCCAGTAGATTGAGAGCCAAGCCCAGAAATGGAAAGTCCTGGGTTCAAATCTGTCCTCAGACACTTCCTACTGTGTGAACCTGGGCAAGTCATTTGACTCCCATTGCCTAGTGTTTTCCACTTGCCTTGGAACCAATACACAGTATTGATTCTAAGACAGAAGGTAAGGGTTTAAAAAATAAAATAAAAGGGGTGGGGGAATGGAGGAGACCTAGGTATGTTTGTAAACTGCAGAAGATATTTATTTGCCCTAATAGCTAATAGAGAAACAGGCACTCAATTATCTGTTCAGTGAATGAAGGACACAATGATCATTATGGATATTTGTTGATTTGTTTTGATTGTGGGGACTCAACAAAACAATGACAACTTCTTAAGCATTTTCCTCTCAAAAGCATTTAGCTACAACCAAATAGATCAACTTCCACAAAAGCTAATTTCACCAATTAGTCAAAACGAGTTTCAGTGTCCATGCTTACTAAGAATTCACTTCTGACTCTCAAATTATTTTCTAGACTTGCCCAGGAGACCATGTTGTATTTTATCCAATACTTTTCAAAGTCTCTTAAGATTAAATATAGCCTACTATGTACAGATCTGGTACTAAGGGCATGCAAGATCGGTTACTGCTTAGAGATTGAAACCCACGAAAAAGGGCCCAATAAGGGCCACTTTAAATGATACTTTATTTAAATGCACCTTCTCTTTTTTTAATGTTCTTTTTCTCTCTTTTTTTCTCAGTTACAAGTACAATTTTTTATGGGTTATACTTGTATTATCACACAAAACATACTTCCATATAATTCACTTTTGTAAGCAAATAATCTTATGGAACCAAAACCCCAAAACATATACCCAAATAAACAAGTGAAGAATCATACATATTTATCAGCATTTCTACTCCCACAGTTCTTTCTCTGCAGGCAGACAGCATTCTTTTTTATAAGTCTCTCAGAATTGTCCTGGATCGCTGCATTACTGTTAGAAGCAAAGTCTATCACATTTGATTATTCCACAATCTTACAGTTACTGTGAATAATGATCTTGCTTATTTTACTCAGCATCTATTCATGTGGGTCTTTCCAGCTCTTTCTGAAATCATCCTGTTCATCATTCCTTATAGTACAATAGTATCCCATCACCATTATATACCAAAATTTGTTCAGTCATTCCCTAATTGAGGGACATCCCTTTGGTTTCCAATTCTTTGCCACCACAAAAAAGAACAGCTATAAATATTTTTGTACAAATGGGAAAACATTTTTAAAAATCTCTTTGGGATACAAATCCAATAGTGATATTATAGGATCAAAAGGTCTGTGGTTTTTTTATAGCTCTTTGGGCATAATTCCAAATTGCCCTTCAGAATGGTTGGATCAGTTTACAACTCCACCAACAATGTCTTTTTGGTGTCCAAATTTTGCCACATTCCTTCCAACATTTATCATTTTCCTTTACTGTCATTTTGGCCAATCTGATAAGTGTGAAGTGGTACTTCAGAGTTGTTTTAATTTGCATTTCTCTAACCAAGAGGGATTTAGAACATGTTTTCATATGATTATTGATAGTTGTGATTTCTTCTTCTGAAAAATGCCTTTTCATATCCATTGATCATTTATCAATTGGGGAATAGCTTGAATTCTTATAAATTTGACTATAAAATTGACTTAAAATTGACAAAAAATATTTGAGAAATGAGACCCTTATCAGAGAAATTTGTTGTAAAATGTTTTTCCCAGTTTGTTGTTTTCCTTCTAATCTTGGTTGCATTGGTTTTGTTTGTACAAAAACTTTTAAATTCAATATAATCAAAATTATTCATTTATATCTTGTATGTTTGGTCATAAATTCTTCCCTTCTCCATAAATTTGCCAGGAACACTATTCTATGTTCCTATAATTTACTTATATGACTCTTTATGTTTAAATCATATGCCCATTTTGCCCTTACCTTGGTACAGGGTGTGAGGACATGTACAATTTTTAAACATTCTTTTTTAAAATGTTGAGTCCCAAAATCTTTCCCTCTCTCCCCTTCCCACTCATTGAAAAAGCAAGCCATTTGGCATAGATAATATGAATCCTCTCAAGCAAAATATATTTCCATATTAGTCACATTGCAAAAGAAAACACAAACAAAAAAGAAAAAGAAAGTGGAAATGCATATATAAATCTGCATTCAGACTCCATCAGTTCTTTCTCCGGAGGTGGATAGAATTTTTCATCATAAACTCCCTTAAAGCTGTCTTGGATCATTGTATTGCTGAGAATTGCCAAGTTATTCGCAGTAGTACTTTGTACAATATTGTTGTTACTTGTATTCAGTGTATGGGGTGTATGGGGTGCTCAAGGAGGGGTAGTAACTCTGGTATGGAGGGCTTGTCGTGCCCTCTTAGGGCAGCTCTCCAGCCTCTGACCCCCACCTGACACCCAGCTCTCATTTGTGGCTCCCAGTAGCTGCTAGCACGCGGCAGCGGCCACACCCCGGGCAACGGCTTCGACAGGCCGGCCAAACCTTGTGAGGGTAACCATTGGGTCGTCATCGACCCCTGGTGAACCAGGGCTTTGCTCACCCAGCATGTGAAGACTGCTTCGGCTGAACAGACGGAAGAAACCAATAAGAAGGTTCAATGCTGAGATGGCGACGCAGCAAGGCACTGTGGAGTGCTTAGGGCGTGTTGGAGCACAAAAGACAACATGGCCATCCAATGCATCTGAGGAAGTCTCCAGGTGTATCGACTTTTCTAGCCACTGGACCAGGCTTCCAACGCCGAGAGAGTGGGACTGTCTCTGTGCAACGACTTTTCCACTTAATTATCCTTCACGCACAAGTGTCTTTGTGCACACTCATCTATGAAAACGCACAAAGACATGTCATTCTCGGTTACCCAGAAACTACTACTACTACTACTACTACTACTACTACTACTACTACTACTGTATTCAGTGTTCTAGTGGTTCTGCTCAGTTTACTTTGCATCTGTTCATATAAGTCTTCCCAGATTTTTCTGAAAGCATCGTGCTGTGATTTCATTAGTGCCAGCAATTCCTTTTTTACCAACCAAACAATAGATTATTAAATACACCCTCTGCACAAGGCCCTACACTGGAAAAACAAAGGCCAGAGGGTCCCTACCCTCAAAGAACTTATTTTATATGGGGGAAAGAAACTGTACCCACATCAGTATATGCAAAATAAAAACAAAATCATCTCAGAGAGCTGGCTGGGTGGGGCATGGAGAGGTTAACTAGTCCTGGGTTACAAAGTGGGACTTTTAGTTTTATGAGGCTTTTATCTGGTTCTTCTTCTTACAATGTTTTTTAAGTAGTTGTGTTTTTTCCAGAAGAGGAGTTTCCAACATGAGTGTGAATCTGAAATTGGAGGAAGGGAAAGTAGGCTTTGTGAGAAAGCCTCTCTGTCCAACTCCTAAACTCATCAGGGGAAGCAAAAAAATTGAGAGGAAGGAGTCAAAATGGTGGTTGGCTAGAGAGAACAGAAACTCTCTGAGAGCAAGATTATTTCCCTTTTGCCTTTTTATTCCCAGTGTCAGGAGGTCTTTAATAAATATTTGTTGATTTTTTTCTTGAAGAGATAGGAGTCTGAGGAGAGAGCTGTGACAGCAGCTGGAGGTATCCCAACTGTTGGTCTCAGCTGCAGCCCTAGAGGCCATCTTTTTCTTACCTTCCCCTAGTCCTTTATACCCCAGTAGGACCTCTGCCATGGGTTAATCTCTGCCCAGGGATTTGGGAAGGGCAATCTCGTTAAAGAGAAGGATGACAGTGCCTGAATTGCATATCCTGGCCCCACTCTCCAAGGCCCCAGGTCAGAAGCCTGCAATCCCTTTCCATTCAAACTGGGAGAGAGGGAAACTGTTACAGGTTAGGAAATT